>NW_004797632.1:273096-301177 GCF_000002075.1 Aplysia californica | reverse complement strand
CCTGCAACCAATTTCTTTCTACTGCTACTCCTGGCTTCTTACTGCTGTAATGTTGTCATTGATCGTTTTTCCAAGGCCCTGAATGTTTTTCTCACAGCCTCTTGAATCTGGTCCTCGTCCTCAAATCGCCGAACTCGAAGCATTTCTTTCACCTTGGGGAAAAGGTTGACGTTGCGTGGGGCAAGATAGTGCAAATAGGACGGGCGTTCCAATATTCCCACGAGTAGCCCTCAAAAAGCTCGTTCACAACTCTGGACTTGTGAACAGGCGCGTTGTCATGATGCAGGATGACGCCTTCTCCAAGCAAAGCGGGTCTTTTTCGAATGGCAGGTCTCAGTTTGTCTTTGAGGACGACCCTTGTAGTAGTCACCATTGACAGTTACGCCAGGTGGGACTAGCCAGCTCAGTATGATGCCACTCATTTCGAAATAAAAATGTGCGTCACCTTTCAACCCCCATGTTTTCTGCAGGCTTGAACACGGGCCTGTTTCTCCTCTGTCAACAAATGGGGCACCCACTTTGGGAAGACTTTTTCTAGCCAGATTGTTGGTCAATTTTCTGCAAACTGCTGCACTGGACATACCGACTATTTCACCAGTCTATGTTTGTTTTTGGGTGGTAGGGTGGGGTAGGGGAGTTGGGGGCATAAATGACATGCTAAAAGAGCGATGAATTTTCTTACTGCAAAACATTGAATATAGACTAAGAAATAGAATTGAAGCGTACCTGGTTAAAAGTCTTTTATTCTTTTTATAGTGAGTCCTTGATCCTTGTACAAACAACAATGTCAAGTTTAGTGTATCGGTTGTTAGACGTAAACAAAGTACAAGTCATAATGTGATCGCTGGCCTTATGGTTAGGCTCTCAGACTCGCAGCCGTAAAGTAGTGGGTTTGAATCCCCTCCAGGCACCTTACGTTGTGTCCTTGGGAAAAGCACTTTACATGAATGTTCCTCACTTCACCCAGATGAGAATGAGTACCCAGATATAATAATAATAATAATAATAATAATAATAATAATAATCTTACTACTAATGGAGCTAAGACCAAATTTTGCGAACAGTATATTCTCAAAAACTACCGAAAGAAAAAATATGAAACTTTGCCAGTACCCATAACTTGAAACGTACTTTTGCACTATTGTATTTTCATTAAGATCAAATGTGTAAGAAGAAAGCCCATTTTAAGTTAAATTCAGTCCTTTTGTAGCGATCGCCATCATTTGCTTCGACATTGTATATTCACTGCGGAGTGCCGACTGCGCCAAAGTGTATTTTGTGTTCAGTTGTACATTAAGTAGGTTTACAGGAATTCCCGGTTTCGGTCTTACGCCTTTTGGAGGAGGAGGAGGAAGAAGTGTAGGTGTAGATGGAGGAGGAGGAGAAATGAAGAAGAAGAAGAAGAAGAAGAAGAAGAAGAAGAAGAAGAAGAAGAAGAAGAAGAAGAAGAAGAAGAAGAAGAAGAAGAAGAAGAAGAAGAAGAAGAAGAAGAAGAAGGAGAAGGAGAAGGAGAAGAAGAAGAAGAAGAAGAAGAAGAAGAAGAAGAAGAAGAAGAAGAAGAAGAAGAAGGAAAAGGAGAAGGAGAAGAAGAAGAAGAAGAAGAAGAAGAAGAAGAAGAAGAAGATGAGAAGAGAGAAGAGAGAGAGAAGAAGAAGAGAAGAAGAAGAACCCTACCTTGGGAGAGAGAGGGGGAGGGGAGAGAGAGAAAGAGAGAGAGAGAGAGAGAGAGAGAGAGAGAGAGAGAGAGAGAGAGAGAGAGAGAGAGAGAGAGAGAGAGAGAGAGAGAGAGAGAGAAAGAGATAGAAAGAGAAAAAAAGAGAGAGAGAGATAGAGAGAGAGAGAAATAGAGAGAGAAGAGAAGAGAGAGAGAGAGAGAGAGAGAGAGAGAGAGAGAGAGAGAGAGAGATAGAGAGAGAGAGAAAGAGATAGAGAGGAGGTCAGAAAGCACTACCAGACGGAGGGTGGTGAGAGTGACAGGGAGGGTGTCGTCGAAAGTGCAAAGAGTAGTCTAGCCTACCGTAAGCCTACTTAATGTATCGAGATAAATCGAGATCAAGAAGAATCACAAAATTAAAGTATAATCTAGATCTGTGATATTTCGATAACCTATATTATGGTGCTGAGCATTATCGATTTAAAGATCTAGATCTAGGCTAGATCTATGTGAATTTTAGATCGAGAAAAAAAATTATGAAAGTACTGAACGTGGATTTTTTCCTGCTGTGAATAGATCTAGAGTATAGAACTAGGCTGTAGGTGAATCTAGATCGAGATCAATAATCATGAAAGTATTCGTGAAAGTGGATTTTTCCTACTGTGAATAGATCTAGAAATCTAGGCCATCTGTGACGCCTGTCGGTTGTTAAAAATGTGAATTTCTAAACTTAGATCTATCTATGGGCCAAGGCTCCTTCTTTCAATTATTTTCCTATGTATTTATAATCCTTCAAGATCTAGGCTAGATCTAGAATCTAGATTAGGTTCTTCTAGGAAGCAACAATTGGCATGTAGGCCTAACTCTTAAAAAAAAAAAAAGTGATTGAGCTGGAAATTTAGAAGAAAATGCCACGCCTTCGAAGATGGAGAATAAGTCTGACCCTTAGAGGTAGTAAAGAGGGGGTGCTACGTGGATAAATTCAAGGTAAAATATTAAATGTTTTGTTTCTTTCCTGTTTTCAGTCTTTTTCCTCTTCTTAACTTTCCAAATAATTCTTCATTATTATTCCGTTCGTAGAACGGGTAATTTCATTACTAGTAATAATAATAATAATAATAATAATAATAATAATAATAATAATAATAATAATACTAATTGCATTTATATAGCGCATATCCATCCCCAAGAGCATGCTCTATGCACTTTACAACCATTATTACCCCAGCAGACCCTCTGAGAACACTCAGAAACATTCTCCGCTTCCGTGGAAGCATACAGTGCAAGCTGCGGATTTCACACGCTCAAAAACTATCAAACTGACAAGATCGTTCACTCTCCATAGCTGGGTATCCTTTTCCACGTCGGTGAAGTGAGGAAAATTTGTGCAAAGTGCCTTTCCCAAGGACACAACGTCGGGCCCCTGACGGGATTCGAACCCACGACCTTATGGTTTCGAGTCCGAGAGCCTAACCACTAGGCCCCCCCGGCGCCACAAGACACGTTGAAGACAGTGAAAGATCTTAACAGTTTGGTAGTGTTTCAGTGCTTAAATCAGATTCTTACACTTATGCTTACCGAGAAGTTGCGAATGTTTCTGAGTATTCTATGGACTGCTGGGGATTCAATTTAGTGAAAAGCGCATACAGCTTGCTGAAGAGCGGGGTAGTTCGCTATACAAATGGTATCTATTATAAATCATTTATCATTTATTACTATTATGTAACTGTAATCCACTAAATATAGACCGAAGAAACAAAATAATAATATGCAAAGCAGAGTTATTTATTTTCTTGAAATTCAACAACAAATAAAAAGAGAATTTAATTTTGAGTATCTTTTTCCGTAGTTGATGTGGAACAGATTATAACTATAGTGCAGTCAAAAATTGGTGGAAACCCCTGCTCTAAAACAACGCGTCCAGAGGCTGGTAGATGGTGTGAAGGTCAGACTGTAGTACGATAGGTCGTTCAACAAATCTTTACCTTAACTGAGATAGAAAATAGGGATACAGAATACCACAAAGATAAGACGCTGCGTTTATGAAGATCGCTCAAGAATATTGTTGCTGTTGTGTTCTTTTTTTTTCAGAGATAAAAATAAGCTAAAAAATGGCCGCTTTTTTTTCAAAGCTTGAGAGTCCTTGGAAATTGCAATCAACCACGTTTCTCAGAAGTATCCACACAGGAATTTTTTTTAATGGACATGCCGGTTTCTTCAATTTCATTACCATGACGAGCCACTGATTTCACTATGATGCTTCACATAATTTCTAGGACACATCTTTTACTTCAAAGTTTAGCGTCACTTCGTTCTGAGCAAGATATATTATTTAGAGAATTGTCCACCAACTTCTTTTAGCTGGTAAAAGGAGTTCTAGTGGACCATGTGCCTTGTTTGGCATCACAGATCTGTGTGAGGGGGCTCTCGTGGCCTAGAGGTTAAGGTGTTGGCCTCTCATTCAAAGGTCCCGGGTTCGAATCCGGGTAGCAACCGAAAAATGTTCTTCTCTAAAATTGTCTCCTTTCACCTCCTTTCCAGCTCTCTAGCAATGTTCTGTTGTCTGCTTTCAATTCCACTTTCTGCCCCCACCCCCTCACCTCCTTTGTCCCCTCCTTTGGGCTCCTGACTCTTTCTGCAGCTTTTCTACTGCTACTCCTTGGCTCCTCCTTACTGCTGTCTTTCTGCCACACCCCTGATCTTCTGGTAGGAAAGATCTACACCTAGCCTTCTCGGACAAGGGCGAAAAATCTCGGAGGGCGCGTGTGCAAGTTGCGCACGTTAAAGATCCCTTGGTGGTCTAAAATCGATAAGAGTAGGCTTCGGCCGCCACACGGGCAAAATTCCAAATTTCCTACCAACTGAAAATATTAGGTGTGTCCCGCGCGCTCATATGACCAATGCAGTTGCGAGCGCCGTAAAACAGTTTACAACCCCCCCCCCCCCCCAGATCTGTGTAAAATGCTCATCTCAGCCACAAACTTGAATAAATGAAAGTACAGGTCTAGCCATACTGAGAAGCACCTTCAACTCATAATGGGGTTCTCTCTTGATTTCTCCCTCAAGCCAAGTGTGGCTTATCTATGTAAGAGAAAGCGTGCGCTGTCAGGCCCCTGAAATAAGTAAAAGAAGCTTATTATTATGTTCTAAAGAACCTTTTTTGTTCTGAAGCGCAGTTAATAACGTATGAGACGATTCGACCTGTTAGTTTCACTTTGTAAATACTTGCTACCTGTCTGTGCGTGTGGAATACTTGATGCACCTCACGCTCACCCAGAACCTACCTCCGGCACCCCTCGAGTAATTCAAGTTTGAGACGTCTGTTTCAGAGAGTGAGTAAAATGTGCTAAATGTACAATCTTTGCTAATGTTATAAGTTAGGGTATGGGTAAATACACGGTATACGAGCAAAACAGTAACGTTATGATATATATATATATATATATATATATATATATATATATATATATATATATATATATATATATATATATTATATATACATACATACATACATACATACATACATACATACATACATACATACATACATACATACATACATACATATATATATATATACAGTGGCGTCCAAAAGAAACATGAAAATGTAACTACCCATTCATGGTGTTAAAGTGTTGCTCTACCCACTCATGAAGCATACCAATTTCAAGCTAAATAAATTCTACAACATCTGACACAATAACTCATCAATGTTAAGAGACACCCGATATATGGTCACTCAAAGTCAGGGGCGAAGCGTCTATATAATCAAATAATCACTGCTTCCCTTCCTAATTTTGAAACATTGTCACTGTCAAATTCATCCATAAACGTAAACCTCTTAAATTAAATGTCAAAAGACGTTCGTAATCAACTATGAACAGTATGCCTAACATTCAAAACGGTTTCACGGCCACAGAAATAGCCTCCTCACCCCTCTCGGGCCACTCCATAAGCAGTCGCAAGCTATGATTAAGTAAGCTTAAAGTGAGGCTGGAAGAGTCCACACATATAGTTGAAGGGAACATGTGCATACAGTCTAAGCTGTTTCATTGTCACATATACCCTGTTCACCCCCTTGGGGTCACAGTTATAATCAATCTCAAGCCCTGATTATGTAAGCTGACAAACACTGGTCGAGTCTACCTCACAAATGTGAGGGGAACTAACTCCTAACAATCTCTTCACTGTTGCAAGTGCTTGCTTTTTTTCCTCGACTTTTTACCGTCCTATAATCAGATCGTGACCTCGATTATGACACCAGCTCCTGGCCGCGAAAGGCTAACAAAAACAGCCAAATGTAAAATTTAAAAAATGATAATTGTCATGTTCTACCAAAGAGTTAGACTCACTGGTAGATCTATAACATATAGATCTAGTACTGACGTCTCTGCTTCTTTGCTTTGTGTTTATGTATTCACATCTAAAGTTAAATTTAATTTTAGTTGGAACTGATATTTAATAAGATACTTTCCCGATTATTTTGGCTGTTGAACATACAATATGAATTCCGGATTTGTTTTCATTCACAACTCAGAGTCGTCGCCTCGAGTAGGATTCTTGTGTCATATCTACAGGCCATATCTGATCCCGTTTCACTTTGATTACCCTGTCAAACAAGTCAGCCTTCGCCCCTGCTCAAAGTTAACCTTTGGAAAATTCAGGCTTGGCAAAATTATGTGAAATCGAATGTATTGGATAGCATAAATATTCATAGAATGGACATACATTGCAGATCCAAATGAATGGAGAATTCTGTCTATGCAATAAACAATATTTTATTGCAATACATTCGAACAAAATGGAAAACAGAGCAATCACTAATACCACACAAAACTAGGTTTAAATTAATGTACACATTGATATTTTGCTAAGGACTCATTGGTTTTGTGTTGGGCACGAACCCTTTGGGCATCGACTCTTTTAGATTTTGTATATAATTATCTGTCAGTTCATCTCAAATGTCACAAAGAGTTGCTAACAAATAGCCTGAATTGGAAGCAAAGTCGCTTTTCTTCAGCCATGGGTGAAGAATAAACACATTTTTGCTGCATTGCAGAGGCAGCCGTCTTCATAAACATTTTATTATCTGAAACTATTCTTATGAAATATCTGACGTGTCAACAATAAACAAAGGACTGTACTGTAGGAAAGAGAACTCTTCGACTGGACACTATGCTCAGGGACGCAGAAAAAAAATCTCGACAGTTTCTCTGCACTCAGGACCTTCAGACGACGCAAGTCAAGGTACGAGAGATTCCCGTCAGTCCCAGAATTGACAAACAAGGTCAAAGCAGCCTGTTTCCCTAAACTATTTCAATCGTGTCAATGGGGCGTAAAGAATCTATTAATATCTTTTGGTCTGTGGCAATGTTGGTTTGGTTTCTTTTTTAAGTATCCGTTTCTCTTTCCTTTGAATCAAATATCATAATTATTCCCTTTCTTTTCGAAGTTGTCAGGATTTCATCATACTGTATTTTCAAATCAATAGTTATGCAGTTTCAAGGCTGGTCAAAAGTCAAAGTTGGTTTGTATATTCTAATAATATACGTTTTCGATAAGTAGCAGCCCTTTGTGTTCTAATATTAGCCCTCTGTGCCTCGGAGGAACATTTTGTCCAGGATCTGCTTGTACTTTGAACTCATGTTGTAATACACAAAGATATTCACTGCGGAATTCGCTGCCGATAAGAAAGAAAACAATGACCAGACCAGCAAAAACAAGTCTCTGTATTTTCCTGATACGTTAAATTCGGGTTCAAAACTTTGTGCAATATTTATAATCGCACTTGGCAAGAGGCATACTAGGAAAATGATCGCAATACATAGAACCAACTTCACAACTTTCTTAATTAATCTTCTTCTTTTCGGTATTGTCAGGATTTGACAGTTCTGTATCATCACATTAAATCATTAGCTGTATATTATAATAATAATATTATGTACCGTCTATGAGCTGGATTAGGCCGTGTAGTCGCGGACCGTACAGCGCACGACGCACAATAAAGGTCCAATGAACGCATAGGTAACTGTGTCCACCAACCACCTCTGTAAAGGTTAGCAGAAACCTAGGGAAACTCAACGTCCTTATTGATGGAACACAACTCTAACAAGTACAGGAATTTAAATATTTGGGAAGCATCTCACGCAAGATGGGTGTTCTTACAAAGAGATAGACACAAGAAATAAGAAGGCAAGAGTAGTGACCTACCAGCTAGCACCCCAGCTCAATTGCAGGAATATCCAAACCGAAGTGAAATCTCAGCTTACTCATAGCATTTTCATGCCAACCTTAACATACCAGTGCCAAACACAGTTCCTAAACAAAGCTCAAGAAAGAAAAATCAATGTCTAAGAAATAAGGAGTTTCTGCAAAACTATCAATGTCAAGAGAAGAGACTGCAAAAGAAACGAGACCATATGCCTACAAACGGGAATACCACCGGTAATAAATTTCATTGTCAAATGTTACACGGTTCGGACATCTAACGAGAATCCCTCAGAAATCGCTGCTGGTACGAGCTTACCGCACCCATGAATCAGGCTTCTAATCAAGAGGAGGACCAAGAAGGACCTGGCTGGATGGGGTTAAAAAGGCCCTGGAAGAACATAACATATCTATCACGGACGCTACACACCTAGCACAGGACCGAAACCTGCACCTCCCCTCGACATCCTAAGGATACCAGAGGAAGGAAAAAGTAAAAAAAGGAAAGTAAACTGTCTGTCTGTCGGTCTGTCGGTCTGTTGGTCTGTCTGTCTGTCTGTCTGTCTGTCTGTCTGTCTGTCTGTCTGTCTTTCTCTCTCTCTGTCTCTCTCTATCTATATCTCTCTCTCTCTCTCTCTCTCTCTCTCTCTCTCTCTATCTCTATCTATCGATCTATCTATCTCTCCGTCTCTCTCTCTCTCTCTCTCTCTCTCTCTCTCTCTCTCTCTCTCTCTCTCTCTCTCTCTCTCAGACTCTCACTTTCAATTAATGCTTGCAAATACATTCATTATTAACTTGGACTGAAAAACATTTCCTATTTTAACATCCGAAGTTTGTGGTTGTAGAAGAAAGCATTCCTTTTTTAAAAATGTAAGTGAACGCACAAAAAAGACGCCCTACAATGTTCCACAGCTTTTGTTCAGAAATGAATTACATTCAGTTAAATTCTAATGAATGATGAAAAAGAAACTACGCTACTTGTATATGTGAGGCAGCGTGGTGGAATCAGGCTCTCGTCAGTTTTTGGGCATGTAGAGTTATTGGTATCATCTTAAAGCTTATTCACTTGTCTTTATTTGGATGAAAAAAAATATCCATTTATCTTGAATACAAGTCGAGATATTTGCGAAAGAAGGAGGTGGGGGGGGGGGGGGGTCACCTTTTTCAGAGGTAAAATTAGTGAGAAAATGGCCCACAAAGATTAGTTATTTCCTTAGCTTAAGAGTCCGTGGTAACAGAAAATTTACATTTGTGTGCCTTTAATCAACGCTTTTCAGAAAAAATCCACATAGAAATGAGTTCTCTAATGGCCTTGACAGGTGTTGAGCCAAAAAACAAAAATTTGATAAAAATTCCCAAACCTGCAGAAAAAGGCAAGTTTCTTCACTTTAATTATTTTGACGAGAGTCTGATTCCACCACGCTGCCTCACATATTATTGTTTATCCCTTTGAGATGTTAAAGCTACGGTATAACAAACAAAACCCCATCAAACAAACAAGCGTCGTTTCCCTATAATCATAAGCTCCTTTTTTTTTTAAATGTGTGTTTTACGTCACAATAGAGACACTATAGTACATTCACTTTCGTTTTCCGGGTTAAGGCACTGACTTACACAAGAATAACTGTACAAGACAAGCCTGGGTCTTTGACTTGAAAGAAAGGTTAAAAGTAGTCTTGGCGTACGTCAAACCTTCTTTTTCAGTAAAATAACATACGAAACAGTCCTGCTTTTTAACAGCTGAAACTTGGTACATGTAGTATCCTGAAAATATATATTATATACATTTGGCTTTGGTGGGTTTTGCTGTTATAAGAGGCAACAATAGGAAGAAAATGGCCACAAAAGTTTGATAATTTCCAAACTTTTGAGTGCTCTTGGAAACTTGCAAATTTACATTTTTTTAATGCCTTTTAATCAAAGTTGTTCAGACAAACCCACATAGAAATATGCTTATAAAAGTGCATGAAAGTTGTTGAGCACAACAAAATATTTTTCAAATATTGAAAAACATTGTCCAGCTTGCACAAAAATGGCGGTTTCATTATCATTATTTTGACGAGCGGCTCATTTCCCCACGACGCTACACAGTTCGTTCTTGTCCTCAGATCTCCGAGGTGTAACACTGTATGCAAAAAGATATGTGGATCGAAAAACCGTCTTTGTTTTAATGTATCGGAACCCCCCCCCCCCCCCCCCCCCCCCCGCATACCGCGGAGATTCACTGTCCAATACAGGTTTATTTAGAAGAATGAAACTTTGACTTTCCGCGTGAGTAATGCAGCAGCTTCAAAAAGACGTTCGTTTTATAATAAGAGGTACCATTCTTATCCCATCCATGACTCACTAACCATGACATGAACACGATTTATTTTTGTCGCTACCCCCCCCCCCCCACCCACCCCCCAAAAAAACCCCAAACAAAAACAAAGAAAAATGTTTATGCTGGGGTCATGTATTTTGTGTCAGTTTAGCTAACCTATCGATTATCTTTGGTCGTGATAAGATAATTTGTTCTGCGGGTTGCATAATCGAATTGAAACATGGTTCTATAATTGTCAAAATTGTGTAATTATGTCTGAGAGCGGTGCAAAGTTGTTTGTTCAGATGTGTCAACTTGACATAAACTATTAACGGGAAAATCCACGGCGGTACAGGGTAAATTGTTTGTTCAGATGTGTAAACTTGACATAAACTATTAACGGGAAAATCCCCGGCGGTACAGGGTAAATTGTTTGTTCAGACGTTTCAACTTTAGGTACACCCCGTGCGAGTGAATCGTTTACGGGGAAATACTAAAAGGATTGATCTACTAATGTTTACTTATTACTAGATCTATATAAAATAATGGAGGTTTGTGAACTTGAAACCATCAACTGGGTCCTGTGCCCTTATAGTCTCACTGAGAAGCTGTTGTCTAGTCAGAATCTGTTCCACATCAACTACGGAAAAAAGTACTCACAATGAAATTATCTTTTTTATGTTATGTGTATGTGGCACAAAACAAAAAGTAATATACGAATGTTTTAGGCCTCATTGTTTTGTTCAAGGGTTGTTGGCTTTTTTACTTTTTATTTTGTTTACTTGTTTTTGTTGGTAAGTGTTTTGCGGTGCTCACAGCTGCATAAGGTCACATAAGCGCACGAGACGCACTCAACGGTTTCAGTTGGCAGGAAATTTTGAATTTTGCCCTGGTAGTGGCCAAAGACTACTCATTTTGGAGAACCAAGGGATCTTTAACGTGCTCCGGTCTCCAAGATTTGTAGCCCTTATCCGAGAGGGCTGGGTGTTAGATCTGACCTACCATAAGATCAAGGGTGTGGCTGAAATACAGCAGTAAGAAGGAGCCAAGGAGAAGCAGTAGAAAGGTTGCAGAAAGAGTCCGGAGCCTAGAGGAGGGGGCAAAGGAGGTGGGAAAGGGGGTAGAAAGTGGAGACGAAAGCACACGACAGAACATCGCTAGAGAGCAGAAAAGGGGGTTAACGAGGAACATTTAGATATGAAATTTTCAGTCGTTAGCAGGATTTGAACCCGGGGCCTGTTGAATGAGAGGCAGACACCTTTTTTGGAAACAAAATTCAAATGTTCTCTTTTGTTAAAACCATTTCATTATTTTTATTAACGTTGTCTCAACTTGTTGAAGCGTTTATGTGTTATTCATTTCTGTATGGTTTATCTAAACTAATACAGCGTGCGGAAAGTGTGGATAATAGCTTTGTAAATTCAGTTATTATTATTATTATTATTAATTTTGTAATATTTAATGTTATTATTATTTTTTCATCCTCTGTTGCCGTAAAGCGTCGAGGGGAGATGCAGTTTTCTATGGTGGGCCAGCTCCGCAGCTCTTTCACAGTTGTGATGTTATGTTTTCTTAGTGTTTCCTTGACACCCTTGATCCACCTTTTGCGTGGCCTTCCTCTTCCTTTATAGCCTGAGTGCTTGGTGTTGTAGGCTCTCGAGGCTGGCTGGTCAGGTGACATGCGTAACAGGTGGCCAAACCATTTTAATATCCTCTGTCTTTCTATGTAACGCAGGCTGGACTCAGGGCCGATAGCTGCTCTTACTTCTTCGTTTCTCTGCCTGTCTCGTCTTGTGGTGTTAAGGGTTTTGCGGACATTTAATTTCGCCTGCAGGGATTTTGCTCTAATGGGTTTTGCTTAAGGTCCAGGCCTGGCACTGATAACATAATATTTGAGGTGATAAGCTGCCTCTTTGTGTCCATGGAGATGTTTGGATGAGATAGGAGAGGTGCGAGCTGGTAGGTGACAGCGTTGGCTTTTTGAGTTCGCATTTCTATTTCTCTGTCTATGGACCCGTTTTCCGAAAAAGTGCTGTTTCAGTTTTTTTACAATTGGCATGTGTGTTCAGGGGACTATGGTTTCGGCTCACTTTCATAACTTCTGTTTTTGATATGCTTATTTTCATGTTGAATTTCTCACAGGTGTTGTTGAGTTCGGTAGTGTGATTTTGGAGGCTTTGTTGGTCATGATGAATAAGACATTGGTCCCCTGCAAGCAGAAATTCATTTAGGCTTTCTGGGCTTTTGGTTTGCTTCTTGTGTTATTGTGTCCATATATATCATTAACAGGAGGAGAGATAGAATACATCCCTGTCGTACTCCAGATCTTACTTGAATCAGTCTGTATTGCCTTCCTTTGTTCTTACTTAGCTTCTGCTGTTGGTATATCGAGCTCTAACCTTATCTAACATTTGTCCTCTGACGCCGTACTTTTCGAGTGTCTTCCAGAGTTCTGCATTTTTTACTCTGTCAAAAGCCTTCTCCTGGTGTATAGAGACGATGTTGGATTTTTTGTTGTGTTCGATTGTTTTCTCCTCTTCCCTTTCGGAATCCAAACTGAGCTTTGCTCAGATTTCTCTCTACAATATGTCTTATGCGCTGCTCTAGTATCTTTGCATACATTTTCCTGAGTGGCTTAACAATGAGATGCCTCTATATGTTGTGCAGTCGCGTTTGTTGCCCTTATTTTCCATAATGGTACCACTATGGCTTTCTGCCAGTCTTCTCGGCATTTTCTTTGTTCCCAGGCTCTGTTGAAAATTCGCCTCAGCCACAGTATACCGATGTTTCCACAAGCTCTTATGGCTTCCGCTGTGATGTCATCTGGTCCTGGGGCTTTGTTCTTGGGACTGGTCTTAAGTGCCGTTTTTATTTCACTGGGAAGTATTGGAGGTTCTGTTTGATCTCCATAAGATGGTTGGAACTTGTTGTCCGTGGCAAGCGTCAGGGTTGAGCAGTTTTTGGAAGTAATTTTCCCATCTTGTCTTAATTGCATGTTTATTATTATTTATTATCATTATATGCTATTTATTTATTTATTTATTTATTTATTCATTTACATGTTTATCTATCTATTATTTATTTTTTATTTAAGTTCATTTCTCGCACTCAAATAGATTTTTAAAATTCAACAGGCAGGCTCTGGTGGTCGTATCATTACCACGTCGTTTGTTCTCTATTTATACAGCTCTAGTGCTTGTGCAAGTTCAGGAATTGGGGAAACGTCACAAGAGAACAGAGATGGCCTCTGGAAACGAAAGTTATGGAACGTCGTTTGGACCACGACCTAGCAAAATGGTCAACGATCTAGTCCTTACAATCTTCGTCATTGGTTTCTTCGTCATTATTTTAGGAGCCATCAGCTTGTCTGGCATTGTGACTAACGTCATCAACCTAATCGTTTTTATCAGACAGGGCTTTAAAGACAATGTGAACATCTCTTTGTTCAGCCTGGCCATTTCCGATATAGGGGCACTGTTGCCGCTGCTCTGGGTGAGCATTGGTTTTAACCCTTTATTTGTAAATTCTGATCTGCCCTTTGATACTGTGGAGGTTTTGCACCTGACATCAGGGTGGCCACACATTTGCTTTGCCCGTATCTCTGGTTGGATTACAGCCTTCATAATGCTGGAAAGATGCCTCTGTATTGCTGTGCCTCTGAAAGTTAAAACAATGATAACAGTAAAGAGAATAGTAATCGTACTCGTTAGCATATACGTGGCAATGATAGGTGCCCTGCTGCCAGTGTTTTATGCCCTTCGCCTGGAGCCCAGATACTCTCCTCTAAAGAACGAGACCAAGTTCAGAATGGTTTATATTCCAAACGGCTTTGCCATAGAAAGTGCTGTTTTCTTGATTAATGCCTTCTCTCAACTCATTACATTTAGCATGGTCATCATTTGCTCTACAATCCTTGTCCAAAATCTTATCAGTAAGTCAAAATGGCGGAAGTCTACTTCCAGTTCTGGAGATCATGACTCTTTTTCAAATAGAGACAAGAAAGTTGTAAAGCTGGTTCTATTTATTGCGATTATTTTCATAGTATGCCTTTTCCCAAGTGTAATTAACTTCATTGCACAAAGTTTAGAACCCGAATATACCGCATCAGGGAAATACGGAGACTTGTATTTGCTGACATGGTCATTTTCTGTTTCCTTATCAGCAACAAATTCCGCAGTGAATATCTTTGTGTATTACAACATGAGTTCAAAGTACAAGCAGATCCTGGATGAAATGCTGCTCCGACGCAGTAAGGGGTAATATTAGAATACAAAGAGCTAACTACTATTCGAAAACGTATATGTGAGGTAGCGTGGTGGAATCAGGCTCTCGTCAAAATAATCAAAATGAAGAAACGTGCATTTTTTCGCATGTTTGTGAATTTTTATCAAATTTTTGTTTTTTTAATCAACACTTTCATGCCCAATAAAGAACTCATTTCTGAGAGGATTTGTTTTAAAAAAGTTGATTAAAGGAATAAAAAATATAAACGGACTCTTACGCTAAGGAAATAATTAATCTTTGGTGGCCATTTTCTCACAAATTTTACCTCTGAAAACAGGTGACCTCACCTCCTTCTTTCGCAAATATCTTGACTTGCATTCAACGAAAAATGGATATTTTTTCATTAAAATAAAGACAGGTAAACAAGCTTTAAAATGAAACCAATAACTCTACATGCCCAAAAATTGACGAGAGCCCGATTCCCTCACGCTGCTTCACATAATATTATTATAATATACGAACCAACGACTAATGGTTTAATGTTAAAGTACAGAACGGTCAAATCGGGACAACCCAGAAAAGAAAAAGAATAATTAAGACATTTGTTTTTTTAAGAAAATTGAACAACCGAAACGTTGAAAAGAAACCACACCGCCATTCCCCCAGACACAAAAATGATAATAAATTATTTATGTCCCATTGACACGATTGAAGTAGTTTAGGAAGCAGGCTGCTTTGACCTTGTTTGTCAAAACTGGGGCTGACGGGAATCTCTCGTCCGTTGACTTGCATCGTCTGAAGGTCCTGAGTGCAGAGAAACTGTCGAGATTTTTTTTCCGAGTCCCTGAGCCTGATGTTCCGCCACAGGGTTCTCTTTCCAACGACCCATTCCAATCTTTGATGTTGACGGCTCTAATATCTCTTATGAATACTCTCAGATTATCAGATATTTTGGAAAGTGGCAGCCTCTGCAAGGCAGCCAGAAAGCGTTTATACTTCACCCTTGGCTGAAGGGACCTATACTGATTTTACATAAATTGCATTCACCGAAAATAATGAAAGGCCCCGACAGCAACACCTGCAGCCCTCCCATCCCTATTTTTGTAAAGAACAGGGGCTTTCCTTCCAAAGTGAATGAAAAAAAATGTACTACTTGCTATGTAGTTATTATTATTGGGCCTATTGGACATAGTCTGTATAAAATGTGTCCTTTTTTTTCATTCTTGTCTTTTTTTTCCTTGCTAATTTGGCATTACTTAAAATGTAACACTATGTACTTACACAAGGTACTTACTATAATAAAGAGTTGATATAGCACGCTGGTTTATAAAAATAAATGAAAAACTTGAGTGGATAGTCAACCTGAAGCAATAAACGATTGTCAGTTTAAATATGGCTTTTTGTTTGGTTGTTTTTATGTGCTCTCTATGTACGAGAACTCTCTGTCGAGTAATTTGAAAATGGCAAGTGGGTACGTAATTTTGTAAGGAACCGAATAACCCTCATTCACTTCTAGGCTAGTTCTCAGTATAGTCCGTATGCAAATCGAAGAGTTTTCCCAGCTTCTTATCAGTTTATTTTAACCCCATTAGGCAAAGTTCACGCTGAGCCCGGCCAGATGCTGGCAGCAGCCGTCAGCAGCCGGCTGTAACCTGTCGTCACGCCTTTTTCCTCTTTCCTGCCATGAAAGCTGGGGATACACGTTCACCTTTTCCCTCTTTCCTGCCATGAAAGCTGGCGATACACGTTCACCTTTTTCCTCTTTCCTGCCATGAAAGCTGGGGATACACGTTCACCTTTTCCCTCTTTCTTGCCATGAAAGCTGGGGATACACGTTCACCTTTTCCCTCTTTCCTGCCATGAAAGCTGGGGATACACGTTCACCTTTTCCCTCTTTCTTGCCATGAAAGCTGGGGATACACGTTCACCTTTTCCCTCTTTCCTGCCATGTAAACTGGGGATACACGTTCAGACTGCCGCCAGCACACGCAATTTGCCGTCAGCCAGCAGTTTGCTTTGTCGTGTGCACACAACAAAAATGGCTGGATGGTCCAAGGGAAGTAATTTCCCACTATACCAATAGGGTGAATGTCCTTGATTCGCAGTCAGTTCCCGGCAAAACGGACGAAGAGAAGCTCATCCTTGCTGTTCAAAGGAAATGGGTGATATACAACAAAGAGAAATAAAAACTATCGCAACCGAGATAGATCTGTCATTTCTGGGTATTGTCCATCACTTGCGGAATCAAAAGATGGTGTTGTCCTTTCACGTTACGGTTGCAATGAAATGGGTAAACGCTATATTTTCAAGAATTCCGTTTCAATAATTGGTTTTACAAAATCCAGCACAGCAATATAATTCGTTTCCTTCCTCCTGGAAAGCGCCATGTATTTTCCCCTCCAAGTATGGCATCAATTTGTCGGGATGGTAACTGCCAGTTCTATCGTAAACATTGCAAAGCAGGAAGTATCCGAGTTTAGCGTGAACGTAGCCTACCTCTCGTTGTCTGTTTATAAAACTGCTTTTGAGGCTCCTCAAAAGCAGTTTTATAAACAGACAAAGAGCGCATCTGACCTTTTTGTAGAATTAACCTTTACTTAGCATTTTTTAGATCGAACTTTGTTTTTTCAATGAGAATCAAATTTTCATCGTAAAATCAGATCAGTGTACAGTGAGACCAGGCGGTGTTTTTTAACAAGGGTAACAGTAATTAGTACCTTTGATTTAAGCAATTTAGCGGTTGTGCCGAGAAAACGGCAATTATGTATGATGAGGAGAGGTAGACAAAGATTTAACCAAAATCACAAAAAAAGAGCGGGGGAGCCGGAAGAGATACAACACCACTACAAAGTTAAAACTGTAACAAATTTAATTTGTGACATTCTGACTTCTGCTCCACAATAATTAATAATAACTCCTGACTTTTTAGAAATCTAGACTTGATGATTAACGTAGACTACGTCTTTGTTTTACATCTACTGGCATTAAATATATCTTTTGTTCGCCTTTGCTCATGATCACAAGAACCGTCTCCCTGTCTACCTTCACCTCGTCAACTCTACATAGCGGGTGGCCCCAGCTTGAAACTCATGGGAGCCTTTTGAACATGGTTTGTTTTGGGGAAATTAGTAATGTTCTCTCCTCATCTGGTTCAGTTCTATCGGAAAGAGACGATACATTTGATACAAATCTTATAAATACCTTATAGTGGTTAGAGGCGCGTAAAACCTTATACAGTAACAATGACAGTGGTCTCGACTTGGGCTAGTGAGAGTCTGTGACATGCATCAGCTCATTTCGTGTGTTAAGTGAAACGTTTGCATTAAAAACATAGATCTCGTGTGTTGCTGTTTAGCGAGCGTACGACGCGAACAATCAACGTTTTAACAGAGTAATGGGTAAGAATACCTCAACAAACATTCATAATTTTCCTCACCCACTGTGCATCTTAGCAGAAATTGTAAAAGATTTCTTTTTAATGTGATGTAAAAAAGATAATATTTATTTGAAAGCGCATTGTATGTATATACGTATTTATAAACATAGCATTTTTAAACAATTATTATTATTAAAAAATTTGAGCTTCTAGCAGTACGAATTTTAATTGAGAGAATCAATACACTTGTTAAGATCAAATAGAATCGTCGGGCATAATTATCTGCCAAATTCTCAGCCAGAATATTGACTATGCGCTACAACTATCAAACAAAACACGCGATTACGTGGTATGGTAATTCACATTACAAGAACATGTTTTCTAAAATTATTAATCATCATTTTATTTCGATTAGATAAAAAAAAAAACAAAGAAAGAAAGAAAGAAAGAAAATAGATAGATAGATAGATAGATAGATAGATAGATAGATAGATAGATAGATAGATAGAAAGATAGATAGATAGATAGATAGATGGGACTTTTTTTTAAATGTAGAAAATGGGCATAACATTTTTTTTCGAAAATTAAGCTTATTTCTGAACAATAGCGAAGATATTGGTCTTTATAATATGCCTTGTGTTTAACAATGTTCCTTTTCGTGGTGAATATACGCTGTTGATTGGAAACTCTGGACAAAACGAGCAAATTTTGGAATGTAATTGTTTGATCAGGTCAATAACTAGGGCTGTATGTCGTTTTGTTTATATAAGCTTTTCATATTATTATCTATTATCTAATTGTGGTGGCGAATTTTGCAGTTCAAAAGGCTTTTTAATGGCTGCATCGATCGACATGCGGTTTCCGCCAAAAAATTCTTTAAAATATTCTCCAGATCATGGCGCCCTTGGTTTTTTCAGTTTTGAGACAGTTTTGCTGCAAAAAGCTAAATTTCTTTATTTCGCCGATCGCTTTTGTAGGCCGACGCTTCTGTCTCTGTAATTTTAGAAAATCCGGAAGTGATATTTCGCGAGGCGCATTTTGTTTTGAGAGTATAGATCTAGACCGTCTAATTTTTTGCATCTCTCAAGATTTATTTCTCCATTCCAGTAGAGTGTAAATATAGTAGGCCAATGACTTTTAGTGGATATTAAAGCACCGATCATCCCTTTCATTGAAAGGGGGCCCAGCTTGTTTCACTATAATAGAACAGAGAAGCGAAAACCGCCATAATTTGATTACAATTGTTTTCGATACTTTAGAAACCAAACCAGATACATGCATAAACCAACCTATACAGACAGTGGTCAACATAGGCTTGTGCTGGAATTCACAAGTAATAGCATTGTGTTAACGGTTTCCATTTTATAACAACTGAAAGTGTTGGAACGGAGAAGAAAATTGGTCACGGACAAGAAGTTGAGGTAACGGCGTAGTGGAATCAGGCTATCGTCAATTTTCGGGTATGTAAAGTTATCATCTTAAAGCTTGTTTACTTATCTTTATTTGGATGCAAAAAATATCAGTTTATCTTGAATACAAGTCGAGATAACTGCAAAAGAAGGAGGTGGGGGGTCACCTGTTTTCAAAGGTAAAAATAGTGAGAGAATGGCCGCCAAAGATTAGTTATTTCCTCAGCTTAAGAGTCCGTGGTAACTGAAGATTTACATTTTTTATGCCTTTCATCAACGCTTTTCAAAAACATTTTGATCTAGGTTTAACAGATGCTGGATCAAAACAGTGCTTAATCAAGACACTTAAAGCCTTAAAAGGTGGTTTTATGAACTCACTTATGAATTCAAATTTTCCTAATATCATCCATGCGTTGAGACTGTTTTCATCATACACTCTTCACAGATTAAAATTTCATTTCACCATTTTGGAATTTTCGCCGTCTTTCACAACCTCCAATGGAAGCCAAATATATTTATCGCTAATAGTTCTTCCATCTAGCTAAGGTACAGTTTATTAGTCTACACGTTTCACATTCCTTAAACATACAGGATCTGTTGTCAGATGAGGACGTGGAATGACACAAGAGAGAGAAGTTGTACCAACAGCTTTAATTTCATAACTAGCCTAAGAAAAGAAGCTTTTATTGGAACAAGCCTTACACATGTATAATGTCTGTCTTTCTGAATCTTTTGGACGTGCAAACCAGATTGATTTCAACTTGTAAAATGACACCAACATAAAAAGGTGACATGGTACAGATTTAACGCCCCTATCAACACTATTAGGTTATTTAAGAGGCGAATAAAAGAACACGAATTGTTTTATCGGTGTGGAGTTCTGTGGGAAAAGTGTTTAGTATTTGTGTTATTTTACAAATGTTTCCTATAGAATATTCGGGGGATCAGTCTTGTGTCTTTTTTTTTTATTTGTTTCTTCAAACATGTATTTACGACTGTACTTTCCTTCCTTGAGAGAGTCTGTGATACTTATTCAACATGAATAAAATCACTTTAGTTGTGGTTCGTGAGACGCATGCTACGTATCCCATGGACAGCTAGAAAAACAAATGAAGAAGTCCTGGTTGAAGCAAATTATAGAAAAAAACTTATCACGAATATAAGAAAACGAAACGCATATTTTTTCGGACACACAATGCGGAAAGAAGCATTAGAGAACATTCTAACAACAGGAAAGTTTGATGGAAAGAGAGGCAGAGGCAGACAGAGGGAAAAGATACTGGGCAAGATGACAACATGGCTGGGAGCAGCAAGAACAACAGACGCCATTGCTGCATCGAAAGACAGATGGAAGTGGAGGTCCATGATCGCCCACGCCAGTCGGCAAGGCACCGGATGATGATGAAAATCACTTTCACGTTTCCACTGCTGACTGGAACTATCTTCTTCTTCTTCTATCCCAAGGTTGGGGCAACTGTGAGGGCACCACTGCATCTGAAAACCAGCTTTTGCTATCTATTTTTGTTCTCTCCTTTCCTCAGATTGTCACCCATCGTCTTTCCTGTCCACTCTGTAATGTTGTCTTCCCATCTCCTTCTCTGCCTTCCTCTCTTTCTCTTTCCATGTGCTGGAACTATATTGCGGTCAAAAATTTGTGACGCATCATTTCCTCAAATATCTCTTTAACGGGTGAGTCACTGTCACCCATTCTTTGCACAGAAGTTTGTATCATTTTGTCTAATCTTAATTGTATTTTTCCACAACAACTGAGGCTAGATTTAAAAAAGCAACTTCTTTTTCGCAAATCTATATATATCATGATATATATATATATATAAAATACTGTAAATCTCTGACACATGTAAAATTGGATTGTTTACAGCCCTTCCCTCTTCTCACACACATTTTGATTTAGCAAATTACCTACGTCACAGCTTATCAATGACAACCCTTTCTAACAAAATTTGTTACAAGAGATTAATTTGATAGTGAACACATTTTTTGCACTAAAGGTTCTAAAAAAACTTCCGTTAAATAAGCGTAATGTCGCGATTAGAAAAAAACACAACGAACTTGCTTTTAAAAGCTGTAAACTTAAAAAAATCTTTAGAAACCATCAACTGGGACTTTTTATTTGCATTTATTAAGGATTTTTCTAGAATACAGTGTGCAAGTGTTAATAAAATATTTATCA
Source organism: Aplysia californica (assembly GCF_000002075.1). Taxonomy (NCBI): domain Eukaryota; kingdom Metazoa; phylum Mollusca; class Gastropoda; order Aplysiida; family Aplysiidae; genus Aplysia; species Aplysia californica. The sequence continues at coordinate 279,808 of NW_004797632.1, read as the reverse complement.
GTTAAGACAAATTGATTTAAGTTATTATGCAAAAGTTGGAAAATATATGTTCAAAAGTTAAGGAGATATTTGCCAATAAGTTGCGCCACGAAGTTTTGACTGCACTATAGTCGAGCCTGTGTAAGGCGGCCACTCATTGTCGAGGAGAAAGGTAGCCGTATAAGACAGGTGGTCGTCTTAGGCAGGACTGATCAAAATGAAGCAAACAAACCATTTACTTTTTCTGAGGCCACAACTGTAGGTGGTCGCATGCTTAGAACTGCCGTAGGGATCATTAAAATGTTTTTGTTTGTTATTTTTTTTCTCTTTTGAAAGGGAAAAGGGTTGGGGGAGGATAGGACTGTTTTTGTTAGACTTGACTTTTTGTTGTTAGTTTTATCATTATAACTTTTAACGAAAAGTATAGTTCCATGAAACGTCAAAACAAAATGAAATGTGTCAGACGAGAAAGACCATGAGCATAGTAAAACGCACTGGTCACCACCACTCGGCGAACGAGGAACACTTCTGTCGCCTGTTTATTGTGTTGACTTCCATTGTTATGGGCCGGGTTTAGGGACTGAGTTGAGGGTGGGGCTTATGGGTTATGACAGATCACACGCTTCCCTTACAAACAGATAAAAATGTATTGTTACCCATTGGTCAACTTGGGTAAACATTGGGAGCCACCTAAGCAACATAACGTTCATCTATTGGAGGGACTGACATAACGACAGGTGAAGGAATTATGACGGCTTGTCCACAGCGTCAGGGAAATTGTGAGGTGGCGTGGTGGAATCAGGCTCTCGTTAAAATGATCAAAGTGAAGAAACTTGCATTTTTCAGTATGTTTGTGAATTTTTATTCAATATTTGTTTTTTGGCTCAACACCTTTCATGCTCATTAAAGAACTCATTTTTGTGGGAATTTTTCTGAAAAACGTTGATTAAATGCACAAAAAACCGTAACATTTTCAGTTACCACAGACTCTTAAACTGAGGAAATAACTAATCTTTTGTGCCATTTTTAAAACTAACTTTACCTGTGAGAACAGGGACACCCACCCACCTCCTTCTTTCGCAAATATCTCCACTTGTATTTAAGATGTATTACGTCCCAATATAGACAAGTGAACAAGCTTTAAGATGATACCAATAACTCTACATGCCCAAAAATTGACGAGAGCCTGATTCCACCACGCGGCCTTATTGTTTTTTGACAAAGCCTGGCCGCCTCATACAGGTAGATTTGGTTATCTGTTGATAAAATAGGGTTGCTGCGACCGCGTTGGCCAGGTGCCGTTTGGCGTAGTTAAAATATATAGAAAAAACGTAAGGGGAGAAATGCAAAGTGGCCGCTTGTACTGGTGCCTGTCTTCTAGAGGTGGCCGTCATGACAAGCTCGACTGTAGTGACCCATTTTGTGAAAAGATGTGGAATTTCAAGACTGTCAGTTTCGTTTTTATTGATTACATTAGTCTACAAAATTCAGAAAATTTTCCAATTTAGGCATGTGTGTATACTACTTTCATATTGAATTTACGTCGTGGAATTCGAATCTGGTGTCAGATTTTCTCTATCAGGTCAGGGTTTTTAATACGATGGGGCGCATTTTTTTCTTCTCTTTAATTCATTTAAGCATAAACCCTTGACATTTGCGTTCGTATGAGAATCAAAAATACAATTCCATGCGGTCACGTTCACCTCATTAAGGGGGTGGGGTGTGGGGGGGGGGGGGGTACACCCCGAAAGTCCGGTTTCGGCTGAAAATAATGGATTTTGAATTATGGCATGTTTAGCTTCTTCATCCTATTCTACAGCTATTTCATACAGACTTCAACATAGGTGAAGGACCACTTGCAGACACTCTGAGTGGTCTTCTTGGGTCGACCTGCACGGAGGCGTTCTTGGACTGATCCCGTGGCTTGATGGCGCTGTCTCAAGCAGACAATGACAGAGTGTGACACTGCGAGCCTTCTGGCAACTTTTCAGGCTCCAACTCCCTCCATCAGCCATGCCATAGCTCTGGCATAATAAAAATCTCTAAGCTTTTGTCTTGGTGGCATGTTGATGAGATACTGTGTTTTGCGCTAACGGTGTCTTTTATTGCAAGGAAAGTGAGCACAGTTCGAGACCATACGTCCGTTTAAGACGTGCACCAGAAATTTTAAATGAGCAATGTCCGTGGAGTCGCACACAAGTCGCAAAAAAATCAGCTATTTCAGCCAAAATCCCAAGAGGATTTCCGTGCTGCATGTGGTGGTTTTGCCCCTTTAGGAAACTTTGCTGTGTGCATTATTCATTAAACTAGTTCTCCAAATGACACAGCTAAACAGTGGAAAATACTTTCTTTAGCTTGCATAAATGATCATTAAATGATTACCTCCCTTTGAAGTTTCCAAGTCACCTGATCATAAGATTTAAAAATATTGTTTAGCTTCTTTGCATCGTCTTTCAAATTTTAGATTACATTATTTGTACCACTGCTTACATTTACAAGCAATTGTAGAAATGAAAGGAGTTTAAGCTTAAAAACAATATGTCACAGAACAATGTGATAACAGACATTATGTAAATATAACACACTGGGTTAATTACTTTTCTGGAAATTATAAAAGTAAGTTCCCTTGTTTTAGTTAAGTATGGGGTTTTACTGCGCTCGCAGAACTTGTTTAACAGAACATTATATTTTTACCTCCCTTGACAAAATCAAGAATACCTTTTCGTCTTTGACCTGTATTATCAACTCACTGTGAACTTCGTCATTATCATCATCTGTGCCTTTCGACCCTGGAAGGGTATAGGCCACCTACAAGCTCCTTCCATCTATCTCTGTCCTGGGCCATCCTTCCAAGCTCGTTCCAAGTGAGCTTCATCTCTCTCATGTCCCTTTCCACACATCTCCTCCATGTTTCCCGTGGCCTACCCCTGCCTCGTGCTCCCTGTTGGTTCAATTGCAGTCACTGTCTTGTGATGTTTCCACTGGGCTTTCTGAACGTATGTCCCATCCAACGCCGCTTTCTTAGTCCTATTTCTACTTCTATATCCTTTTGTCCTGTCCTTTCCCACAGCTCTTCATTTCTTATTCTATCCTGCCACTTACTTCTTATGATATTCCTCATGCATCTGTTGATGAAAGTCTGGACTTTGTTCAGCACTGTTTTTGGTCTTTGTTGTCTTCCAAGTTTCGCAGCCGTAGGGGTTCTCCATAAAAAGTGATGGGCGTAGTGTCTTATGGTAGTAGGCTACTTCTGTTTTATATACATTTATCATAAGGTCAACTTTTTCGGCAACTGTTGCTAGTTTGTTCGTTTTTTTATTGCATTTTTGTACTGTGAATTTTTATAGTCAGAATGTCATCTCAAAAATTTAAATATTCTATGTGCCATTTGTCCATCCGATGCCTGTTTCAGTGCATTTGCTCTGTTTCATTACAAAATCGATCAACATTCCAAAAAGTATGCAGGATCATAATTGTGTGTCTTTCCAAAATTTCTTCATACTTTGGATAAAAATAGCCATAACAGATCATTCAAAACCTAAAACTGAAATCTATTCCACAGACAGATAGGACTGTTATAAAACCGAGTTTGAAAAGTTGTAATTCAGTTTTTCTTTATAAAACATTCGCATTTTCTTCTGACCTTTTCCTAATAGGCTTCAGTGGTCATTCAAGTCATCACAACGTGTTCTAGAACTAACTTTTGTTGAATTCAGTGATGGATTCTGGGAATCACAGCAACGACACACCCTTACAGTCTAGCGAGAAAGGTTTGGTGGGCAATGACCTTCTAGGTATTCTCATGGTCTTTTTCTTGGTCGTCGCAGCGGGACCCATCAGTTTTCTTGGAGCAATTTTCAACGCCATCAACGCAATGGTATTCTTCAAGCAGGGCTTTAAAGACACCGTGAACATTACTCTGTTTGGTCTGGCCATCTCCGATATGGGAACCTTAGTGACAATTCTATGGATGAGCATCTGTTACAACCCTTGGTTCGTCGAAGCTGATCTGCCCGTCCGCTACCAAGACTTGACTTATCTCACAGCGGGGTGGCTCAGCCTGTGCTTCGCCCGTATCTCTAGTTGGATTACGCCTTTGTAACATTTGAGAGGTGTCTGTGCATCGCTCTACCCCTGAAAGTGAAAACTATCATAACACCGAGAAATACTGTTATCGTAGTTCTAGGTATATACGTCACCATGATTGTTAGCGTTGCTCCTGTGTACTACTCGATCAGCCTAGGACCGAAGTATTTCCCTCAATTCAACGAGACAAAGATCGGATTAGTTATCTTATCTTATCTTATATCTAACGGCGCCTTCATCGAAAACGTCTCACTTTCTATCAACGCTTTCTCCCAGTTTTTTCCTTCTTTGCGACCATCACATGCACGATCATCCTTGTTCACAATCTTCTTCTGAAGTCAAAATGGCGGCAGTCGACTTCTAGTGCCATTCAACAAAAATATTTTTCGAAAAGAGATACAGAAGTCGTCAAGATGATAGTTTTCATTTCAAGTGTATTTATCGCATGTTATTTACCGAGCGCAGCCAACTTCGTTGCAACAGTTATTGTTAACGAGTACAGTGTCGTTGGTAGATATCAGAATATGTTTGCACTAGCATTGGCCATTTTTCTCACTCTGGTGGCAATCAATTCTACTGTAAATATATTTGTATATTATAACATGAGCTCAAAGTTCAGAGAAATTCTGAACAACATGCTCAATCTAAAAAGAACTGAGACATAGGTGTAAGGAGAACCAAAATGTGAGGCATCGTGGTGGAATCAGGCTCTCGTCAATTTTTGGGCATGTAGAGTTATTGGTATCATCTTAAAGCTTGTTCACTTGTCTTTATTTGGATGAAAAAATATCCATTTATCTTGAGTACAAGTCGAGATATTTGTGAAAGAAGGAGGTGGGGATAACATGTTTTCAGAGGTAAAATTAGTGAGAAAATGGCCGCCAAAATAGTAGTTATTTCCTTAGCTTAAGTGTCTGTGATAACTGAAAATTAACATTTTTTGTGCCTTTAATCACACTTTTTCAGAAAAATCCATTCAGAAATTAGCTCTTTAATAAGCATGAAAAGTGTTGAGCCAAAAAACAAAAATTTGATAAAAATTCACAAACGTGCGGAAAAATGCAAGATTCTTCACTTCGATTATTTTGACGAGAGCCTGATTCCACCACGCTGCCTCACATATTAATTATCTTTCTTACGCTGGAACATAATAAAAGTGTTGCTCAACTTTGACCTCGACATTTTCCTGGAAAGACTGAACTGTCAGATAGATGTACGAAGTAGAACTTGTCTTTAAAGTCACCAGCAGCTCAGAGAATATACTGTTGAATTGACGAAAAGAAAATAATCCAAGAGTGATTAAAGTTTAAGAGCCAATATATTACTCAGTAGCATGCGTACTGTGTCTACAGAACTCACGATACAGTTGTTTACTAGAGTCAAGGCACAGTTGAAATCATATACGAAGGTCGTTCAAAATGTTTGCCTCCTCTCCAATAACTTCTAAACTATTCAGGATATCTTCATGAAATTTGTACACAATTGACTTTCAATATGTATACTCTCACCCCCCCCCCCAAAAAAAAAAGCAACAACAAACAACAACAACAACAAGCAAACAAAAACAAACAAAACAAACATAACAAACAAAACAAACAAAACAAAAAGAAACAGAATTAAGCTATGATGTTACACCTCTATGCTATTGCCGTTTACATCATGGAAGCTAAGGTACAGTGTCGCCGAGAAAATGGCGTCCAGCAAACCTATGAATGTGCGCTTATTAAAGCAAAGAGCTGTTATTGAGTTCCTTACTGCAGAGGGAGCTGCACCCATCGATATTGATAGGCGACTGAAGCGTGTCTATAGTGAAGCATGTGTAGATGTAAGTACTGTTCGATGATGGGCAAAGGAGTTCGCTGAAACCAGTCCAGCAGAGACAGATTTACATGACCAAGCTCGTTGTGGTCCTCCCAACTCTGCCAGTGATGTTCAACACCAGGAGAGAGTGGATAAGATCATCCAAGCAAACCGGCCGATCAATCAAAGTAAGAGATGTCAGTGAAATGCTAGGGATTTCTGTAGGGAGTGCTCAGTGTATTATCCATGATGTGTTGGGTTACAGGAAAGTGCGTGTACGGTGAGTTCCCCACATGTTGTCACCCGAGCTGAAATTTAACCGAAGCCAAGTTAGTGATGAACTCCTGGCTCGTTACACCGATGAAGGTGAAGCTTTCTTATGCCGTATAGTTACAGGAGCCGAGACTTGGGTACACCATTATGACCCAGACAACAAAAGACAATCGAAAGAATACAGGCACACTGGCTCACCTAGCCCCAGGAAGTTCAAAGTTGTTTCATCTGCAAAAAAGTGGTTATGACTGTGTTTAGGGACTGCGATGGTTTGATTTATGTGGAATTTTTGGAACAGGGTTCCACTTTCAGCCCTGAACGATATATTGAGACCCTGAGAAAACTTAGAGCACGTCTGTCACGAGTTCGGTCAGGAAAAAAAATGCAATTTTGCACCACAACGCCCGTCCACACACGATTCGACAAACTCAAGATGCCATGACAAGTCTCAGATTCCAAGAGACCTTACCGCACCCATCATACAGTCCAGACCTTGACCCTTGACCCATCATACAGTCCAGACCTTGACCCTTGACCCATCATACAGTCCAGACCTTGACCCTTGACCCATCAT
>NW_004797632.1:253247-271328 GCF_000002075.1 Aplysia californica | reverse complement strand
AATTCAAACGACGAATCCCCTTGCGCGGTATATAATGAGTTAAAAAATACTGATGAAGGTTTTGTTTCTTCATGTTACGTGAGAAAATACGGCATTGCATGAAATAATATTCTCACGATACTACACGAGTGTCCAGTGTCCAGGTGGAGTAGCCGAACTTGCATTGACAAACAGTTGTGTGTTTGTATCCTAGTCTCGCAGGGTTTGGCGATATGTGCGTCGTCGTGGTGAAATCTGGTGCCCGTGAAAATAATGAAAGTGACGACGCTGGCATTTTCAGACGATTCTTTTTCTTCTCAACACATTTCCTGTATATTTAAAAACACATTTCCGTTTGTGTTTTACTTGAATAAAGGCTGATCAAAGGTGTAACAAAATACGTATTTATAAACAAATGTCAAAGATATTCAAGTTTCGAGAGCCACCAAACTTTGGCGACAATTTCCTCGCTAATTTTACCTGGCACACTCACTAGGCAACACGCTCCTCCATCAATCGCACTTATTTCGACTGGGTGTCATTTCATAAGAAGAACGGCAAATGAACAGGCTTTAGGGTTGTACCATTCACCACACAATCGAACAATTGACGAGCGCTGATTCCACTGTGTCGTGACACATAATTCTTATGAAATAAATACATTGCTCTGTTTTCCACCGGACAAAAAAGATGCAGATGGATCTTAACAATCAGAAGACTCAAAATGTAGTACATAAATGTGAGGCAGCGTGGTGGAATCAGGCTCTCGTCAAGATAATCAAAAAGAAGAAACCTGCATTTTACAGCAGATTTGTGGATTTTAATCAAATTTTTGTTTTTTTGCTCAACACCTTTCATGCTCATTAAAGAACTCATTTATGTGTGTATTTTTCGGAAAAACATTGATTAAAGGCACAAAAATGTAAATTTTCAGTTACCGAGGACTTTTAATCTAAAGAAATAACTAATCTTTGGCGGCCATTTTCTCACTAATTTTGCCTCTGAAAATACGTGACTCCCACCTCCTTCATTCACAAATATCTCGATATGTATTGAAGATAAATGGATATTTCTTCATACAAATAAAGACAATTGAACAAGCTTTAAGATGATACCAATAACTCGACATGCCCAAAAATTGACGAGCGCCTGATTCCATCACGCTCCCTCACAAATATTTAAGGCTGCTTTCGGCAGAATTTAGATAATCGAGACAATGGGTTTCTTCAACTTAGCCCGAAAGCTTAGGATCAACCCACCCTGTGACACAGCATGAAATATGATTTCCCTTCAAGAAAATGGAGCTTATTTCTCCTGTCTGCAATAGCCAAGAGCAAAACTTTTATTCCACACAGAGTCAAGTTATTGGTCGTCCCTATTTTGAGTATTTGTGCTACATGTTATTGTCCGGGCAACATTAACTGTGTGACCACTCATTTTGAATGTTTTGACAGGTTTTGAAAGTTGAGCACAGACCAGAAAACTGTTAACAACAACGTTCTGCTCTCAAAAGAAGTCGGATCATCGCGAGTTTTGTATCAAATGTCCCTCATATTTCTTTACATGTATATGTGAAGGGGGCTGACTAAATGAGTTACTTCTCGGATTCGAGCGCTATGGAAATCGCTACATCACGCTTATAAGTGAAGTTTTTACAATATATAAGTATGAAATAATATAAGGCAGGTTTTACTTAAAGAATATGACATCAATAGAAAATCTACTAATTTGGCCCTAGTGTTGATTTTGGGCTAATATGTCCATTTGTGGATTGTGAAAAGTAACACATTTGTCAGCACGTCTCACATATTCTATCTCTTTTCCTCCCAAATATCATCTGCCATAAGCAAGGAGATGTTTCAAAAAAATCTGATTTTGGGCTGAGGACTAAAATGCTCTACTGTATACATTTCTTATTTCACTCTCTCCAAGATGAGGTACGTTGGAAAATAACCATGCCCCTTGGGCTATGATAGTGATAAGAAGAAAACACGAGCCCTGATAAAGAGTTTTGTGCTCAAATAGCTGAGTCATCTCTAATGATTAAACATTCGGTGACATCAGACGTACAAAGAGACTGATCCCTTATAAGTGAACCTAGCGAACGCTGGGGGTGTGCAATTTTGGAAGATATATTACTAGAACTAAGCAAACATCTCGTAAAACTAAACATAAACTATGAATTTTTCAACCAGAAAGATTCACTGTCCATGACGAGGGTACGAATAATCATTATTATTATCTTTTATTGATTTTCCTACAGACATTGTACCATCTCTATACTAGACATTTTTATCCGGTAAACATATTGTAAATAAATAGAAACATACAGCTTTGACATAGTTCTTTGTTGAAAAGGGTTCACGAATTGTCGACAATTTTACCAGAAATTGGAAATAGGTCTGGCAAAAACTGCGACCTAAAAAAATTGTGTAGCTATGCGTCAGTGTCTTGTTATATTCAAAGTTTGTACTTTTGTCTTTTGTGTAAAGAAAAACCCACCTTTTTGTCTTGAATAGAAGTACAGATACATGCATGTGGAGGAGCTGGGTCTGCTTGTTATCAGAGGCAAAAATATGACGAAAATGGCCATTAAGAGGGGGGGAGGGGGGGGCTACACCCCCAAAATCAAAATTCGGCTCAAAATCATGGAATTTGAGTTGTAGGCATTTTTAGCTTCCTCAGCCTCTCCTACAACTATTTCATGGCATAAGAACCCCCAAAACCGTATTTTTTCCTATACCGGACATGTTTGTAACCGCCATTTCCTCATAAAGTCAGTATTTTATTTTTCTTTATCGGCCGTTTTCTCAAAATGCGACTTTTCTCTATACTTTTTTTAATAACTCCACCATTTTTCATCCAATCTTACATGAAATTTTCACGGTATGAAGAGAAGAGGTAATACTAAAAATTTTTTTTTTTTTTTGATTTTTGGAATAGATTTTTGTTGGTGGTGTGTGGAGTGATGAAACACACAATAGGAAATTATGCAGGCTTTGACTTTGATTATTATGCTCTAATTAATGGCCTACCAAAATCATGGACAGAGCAACTGAACCAGAACAACACACTGGAACACAGTCAGTGTGCAGCAGTTGTGTGCGAAAGAATTAGTGCTGAAAGTCTTCAGGTACTTTGTTGCAACAATCAGGAGTTACGACGATTTGTCTTGGGGCGGGAGCAGGTTCAAGTATGCGGTAAGAACTTTTGGTTAAAAAAGCTTGGAGTAGACATAGCAGATAGGTATAGTTTAGCACATATGGCCACGCAAGAATCTCGTCTTCGCCTTCTACATTTTAAAATACTTCACAATATATTCCCAACAAATATCTTGTTGAATAGGATGGGCATAAAATCTTCAGAACTGTGTGAATACTGTGGTGTAGCAGACTTTGTCGAACATATGTTTATCCACTGTTCACGATTAAGGGGTTTTTGGAATCATGTGTTTCAGCTGATCTTCCAAATCACAAATACACATTTTCCGATGACAGACGCCAATATTCTACCCGGCGTGAGAAAGGAGGGTGGAGTAAATAATAGTGTAGTAAAAACAGCAAATCATATTATACTGATTGAAAAAATGTGCATCAGTAAAATGAGGTATGGTGACGTAAAGTATATTTTCATATTATTTGAGATCGAATTTGAACTTAGGAAAAAGTCTCTGTAATATTTGATATCACATATTGCACTCTATTGAAAGTAAAACACAATGCATATCGATAACAACTTTTTTCTATTATTTTCCAGGTGCTAGCGGCGACCTTATTTCCGTGTTTATATATCCATGTTCTTGTTTCAAGGAGCTGTACCTAGGGTTCATCGATAGCTCTTGTGGTGGGGAGAGCATTGTTTTAATATATTATGCTGCTTGCAGCACAGCACAAATATTCTGAACGAAAGGAAAAGGTAATGCACGTTTAGTTACATAGTATTATAAAATGGCATTATATTATAACACTGTTCAATACCCCTTTAGATATGGTTAATGGACGCCTTATGTTTGGAAAACAGATGGCAAGTCTCTATAGTATAACCATTCACTCAGCACCCTGTTCACCAAATAATAATTAACTCTCACTGTATATGCATACATGATAGGTATATGTCTCTCTATCTCTCTCTCTCTCTATTACCTTCTTTCCAATCCGCATACTCTTCGCTGTGTCTTTCTATCGCTATCTGCTTCTGTCTCAATATGGCTATCTACCTATCTGTTTACCTTCCCCAGCCCAATAACTTCATATCATCGCCGTCTTATTCATTGCCCGCCACTAAGCCTTTCATATCTTGCCATTCCCCCCCCCCTACTGCCCCTCCCGCTCTCTCATTCCCTCTCACGTCTCTCTCTCTCTCTCTCTCTCTCTCTCTCTCTCTCTATCTATCTCTCTATCTCTCTCTCTCTCTCTCTCTCTCTCTCTCTCTCTCTCTCTCTATCTATCTATCTATCTATCTATCCCCCGCTTGCTCTCTAGTCATTTCTAACCACTAAAACATATTCAGCCAGCATTTCCACAAAATTGGCTTTTTTAAAATGTAGGAATTGCTTCCAACGTTAGCAATGGAAGTAGATCCACCAATAATGGACGAGACTGGGAGGATTCAGACATAGGGTACTTGATTCGGGAGTTTGAGGTCGCTCCCCCTGAGGCGAGGGGATACAATATTCTGTGTAAATTGTGCCCTCTCGATTTGGGCTCGAGGATCCTGCGCCAGAATCTCTCCAAGCTCAATCGGACTCGAAAAGATTACTAGGGGCAAAGGATCAGGGAGTAGAATGCTGCAAGTGTAAAGATCATAATCTACCAACTTGCTATTTACAACCCGCTTAGAAATACCCCCAACATACCTGCCACTATACTGTCTTCCCACTTAGCTCCTCTCTACACTTGTCTTGGCCCGATAGAATAGGCTAACACTAACGATGTCACCTTAGCAGAGACTGAGCCCACCATTTCGGAACTTCATGGTGACCGTAAAGATGGTTCCAGTAGGAAACGGGATAGAGGGTGCCCACGTCCCTCGTGACTCATTGGAGCAGAGGAAGATAGGACTAACGCTAACAGTACTTAAACGAAATCCCTCATCATCACTCATCACCACTATTAACGTTAAAATCATCACCTCTCTCAGATCAATGACTTACATCTATAATCCTGGAATCTCTACCCGCTATTACAGTTAATTGATATACTAAGTATGCATGTAATACACTATTGGACACAATCATATGCATTTTTTTCTACTAATCAGATGGCGTCAATCTCATATAAATGGGCAAGGGGGAGAAGAAAAAAAATTCATTTGTTGAATTTTTTATATATGGAATAGATTTTTGTTGGTGGTGTCTGGAGTGTGGATTTTCACGGATTTTTCGCAAACTTGAATGCTACCTCAGGATTATTCGATTAGGAAAAAAACAACAAACACATTTTTAGATCTAATGTTTGTGAAGACGCATGCAAAAAAACAAATAATTTCCATCAACAATAAGTGCGGTATTCATTACGTAAGACATGTCAATAAAATCCAATATGGCGGCGTATCCATGGAAACGAAACATTTTTCTCAAATTTGATTGCGGATTTTAAGACTCCTTACTATGCTTGTTATATGTGTGAAATTTAGTCAAATTCGATCCAGTAATAAGCGAGATAGCCTCCAGGTGTACCCCCCCCCCCTTTAACGTTTGATGAATTCCAAACTTTGGGTATCTTTGGAAACTTACAAATTTACATCTTCCATGCCTTTTATCTAGGTTGTTTATACAAATCCATATAGAAATATGTTTATAAATGGACATAAAAGATGTTGAGCCGAGCAAAATATATTTTACCAAATAATAATAACCGCCTATTGTCCAACGAGCACAAAATTGTCGGTTTCAGTATCATTATTTTGACGAGCGCCTCATTTCCCCACGACGCGACACAATTCGTTCTTGTCCTCAGATCTCCGAGGTGTAACACTGTACACAAAGAGATATGTGGATCCAAACACCGTCTTTGTCTTAATGTTTGGAAAAATACCCAGCATACCCCGGAGATTCGATGTGCAAAAGAGGTTTGTTTAGAAGAATTTAATTTTGGCTGTGCGCGTGATTAATGAAACTGCTTAAAAAGACGTTCGAATTTTATAATTAGAGGTATGATTCTTATCCCATCAATGTTGGTGTAAACACGATATGAACACGATTGAGTATTCTGTTCAGATAAAAACGAAAAACAACAAAGAAAACTTAAAATACTGCAGGGTTCGTGCATCCTGTGTGAGTTTAACAAACCTATCAATTATCTTTGGTTTGCTCTGCGTGTTGCATAATCTTATTGAACCGTGGTTCTATAAATGCCAAGCATTTTTTAATTGTGTGTGAGGGCGGTACAAGCAAAGATAGTACAAGACAAGATGGGCCACTCATCCTAAAAAGTGTCCGCAGGAAGTATGCTCTTTGCTTCAGATGGCGCTGCAGTCTGTTTTGAAGCTCTCTTTCGTTTTTCCAGAAGAAGAATAGGAATAGCACCTCCTTGCGTGCGCAGATCGACTGCTGTTCATCAGCAGTTCGGGTACGTTCAGTGCGGAGTTTTAGTTTTTTTCTTATCTTAATGACCTCTCGCCCTTCATTCTAAAGTCAAATTAAACGAAGAAAACCATCTCCTTTTCCTCCGGAAGAGGTTTTTTGTCAGCGTAACCATTTTTAAAAAGCGTTCTTCCGAAATTTATCCCAAAACTTGCTAGTTTCACTTTGATTTTGTAAAACTCAAGTAGGATAACTCTGTTCGCAAAGAGTGCGCTTTTGCGAAGAGGGCGCCACCAAATTTTGAGGACACATTTTTAATTGGCTCAAAGAGAGAAGTGGCCCATCTTGTCTTGTACTATCTTTGGTACAAGGTAAAAAATTGTTCAGCGTTCAGATGTTTCAACTTCGGTTACACCCAGCGCAGGTGCTTTATCAACGGGAAAATCCCAAAAGGATAGATCTACTAAATAATGTTTACTTATTACTATCATTAAGTACTAGAAGCTATAGCTATTTCATATAAATTTCCCTCACAGAAAAATAATTAAAGGCCCCTACAGCAACACTTCCAGCCCCCCTCCCCCCTCCCCCCTCCCTCCCACACACACACTCCCAACCCTCTTGTAAAGAACAGGAATTTTCCTTTCAAAATATATTAACTAAATGTAATTCTTTCTATGTTGTTTTTATTTTCAGGCGTATTGGACATTTCTGTCATATTTACCTTTTGTCTTTCATCCATTCTTTTCTTGCAAATCTGGCATCACTTAAAACGCAACCCTGTGTGTTTACAAAAGGTACATCATTTATTTAAAAAAGTTGATATAGCACGCTGTTTTTATAAAAATTAATGACAAAGCTTGAGAGAATAGACAACCAGAAGCAATAAACGTTTGTCTGTTAAAATGTGACTTTTTGTTGAGTTGTTTTTATGTGTTGCATAATATGTAGAAAGCTCTTTGTTTTTGTTTTGTTTGTTTGTTTGTTTTGTTGTTGCTTTTTTGGTTTGATTTTTGTTGTTTAGTTTCTTTGGGTTTTTTTTTCTGTCTTTTGCCTTTTGGGGGGTAAAAGGCGTGGGGGTGGGTAAATGCAGTGCTTAAAATACGTTTGGTGTCGTAGTGGGTTAAAGATTTCTTATTTTTGTAGTACCTTCGTGCCATATTATGTACAAACAACGTGTTGAAGCATAGTGTATCGGTTCTTGGACTCTGCAAGCATTAAAGAAAAGTACACATATCTATGCATTTTTATTGAAATCTAATTCTTATCTACATGTGGTTCTCAAAGTAGGTTTGACTGTATTTGTTCTAGTCAATTCAGTCACAGCATTGAAACGTGTCGATTGTCCGATCTCCTATCAGTCGGTCAGTCACACTCTATGACCTCGGTTATGCAGCTCTTTTACAAAATTAATATTCAGGGACACTGCACGGCGTCAATTGTCCAGTCCAGCGTCCGGCCGACCAACCGTCCCTGGTTTTGCCTGGTGTCATAGCGGTAGTAGTCGTTCCCTTTGAAGGCGTAGACATGACCATCATGCAACAGAGTCGCGTCCACATCACAGGGGAACCCCAACTGTTCTGTGCTCATGTCCGTTAAGGAAGGATTATGTACGTGACAACCTGGAGAAAAATAATATTATAAAAGATTGAGAAACGTTTAAGGGCTGGTGGGGCACCAGAGGTCTATTTTGGCTTTCACACGGCCTAGAGTGCCCATATTTGTTGTTGAACATCGTATGTTGATTGGGATTTGATATCAATAGTTCAAAAAGTACATTGTGAATCGATTGCTATGGAAACGGCGGCCGTATTGGATTCTGTATACCTTTTTCAATCCCATTTAATTCTGGTATTTATTAACTGACTTATTTCTAATGTGGCTTACCAACAGTAAATATGTAGTTCTTAAATTTTGGTCGTTATTTTTTATATATGCTTAAGTTTTTATTTTATGACGTTTACGATTGGGCTGTTGCAAAAAAAAGTGAAAAAAAGGAATATGCAGGCTTTCTAAGCCCATGAATCAAAAACTACTCATTTACTGGCAAAAACTTAGAACTAGGTGTTGTTGGTATTCTGTGAAAGTTACATTGAAATTGAACGAGAAGGGGAGCAGAAAAATGGGATAATGTGTGAAAAAATACAATTGTGAAAAAAAGGTTCGATAAAGGTAAAAAAAAGGGCCGGGAAACATGTGCTTTTGCACAAAAAAAACCCTTGAAAAAATCGGTTATAACGAAAGTATAGCAACTGTTTGATAAAATTAACACAACACATAAATAGCAAACAAATAACAACAATCTGACCCCAAAACACGATTTCTAGAGCCAGGTGCCCCCACCAGCCCTTAACGATGTGTGTGTGTGTGTGCGTGAGTGCTTGTGTGTGTGGGGGGGGGGGAGTGTGTGTGAGTGTGTGTGTATGTGTGTGTGTATGTGCGTGTGTGTGTGTGTGTGTGGGTGTGTGCCCGCGTGTGGGGGGGGGGAGTGTGTGTTGTGTGCGTGTATTTGTGTGTGTGTGTGTGTGTTTGTGTATGTGTGTGTTTGTGTGCGTGTGTGTGCGTGTGTGTGTGTTTGTGTATGTGTGTGTGTGTGTGTGTGTGTGTGTGTGTGTGTGTGTGTGTTTGTGTGTGTGGGTCTCATTTATACAGCAGAGCAAAGAGTAACAACAATAACAATATTATGAGCAACAACAAAAATAAAACCAACAACAATAACAATAACAACAACAACAACAACAATAACAACAACAACAACAACAACAACAATAACAACAACAACAACGACGATGATAACAACGACAACAATAACTATAACAACAACAACAACAATAACAACAACAAAAACAACCACAACAGTGTCAACAGCAACAGCAGCAACAACAATAACATCAACAACAATGACCGCAACATGAACAGCAAAACCAACACCGCTGCGACAACTGACATGAAAAGAAGGTTTAATCAACTAAACATATGTGAGTCAGCGTGGTGGAATCAGGCTCTCGTCAATTTTTGGCCTGTAAAGTTATTGGTATCATCTTAAAGCCTGTTCACTCGTCTTTATTTGGTTGAAAAAAATATCCATTTTTCTTTGAATGCAAGCTGAGATATTTGCGAAAGAAAGAGGTGGTGTCACCTGTTTTCATAGGTAAAATTTGTGAGAAAATGGCAACCAAAGATTAATTATTTCCTTAGCTTAATAGTCCGCGGTAACTGAACATTGACATTTTTTGTGCTTTTAGTTAACGCTTTTCAGAAAAATCCACACAGAAATGAGTTCTTTAATGGGCATGAAAGGTGTTGAGCCAAAAAAATAAAAATTCCATAAAAATTCACAAACCTGAGGAAAAATGCCAGTTTCTTCACTTTGATTATTTTGACGAGAGCCTGATTCCACCACGCTGCCTCACACATTTATCTAAGCAGATAAGTCCACCACTTAAGAAAAGGGGACGGCATCAGTATGGATTATTCGCTGTTAATTGTGTCCTATTCTGTACTCTCTTTACCATTATTGTTAGCTACCTCAGCAAACTATTATACAGTGAGTGAGGTAAGTGACCAGATATTCAATGGACCAGGAACAGAAATACTGAAGACAATAATTATTATTACAGATGTTGTTCCTATTTCCGTTGGTACTGTTAATTTCTACTGTAGTCACTGCCTCTATGGTACTGTTAATGCTATTTCTATTGTTGTCACTGTCTCTATGGTACTGTTAATGCTATTTCTACTGTTGTCACTGCCTCTATGGTACTGTTAATGCTATTTATTAATATGTTGTTACTGTCTCCATGGTACTGTTAATGCTATTTCTACTGTTGTAACTGCCTCTATGGTACTGTTAATGCTATTTCTACTGTTGTCACTGCATCTATGGTACTGTTAATGCTATTTCTACTGTTGTCACTGCCTCTATGGTACTGTTAATGCTATTTCTACTGTTGTCACTGTCTCTATGGTACTGTTAATGCTATTTCTACTGTAGTCACTGCCTCTATGGTACTGTTAATGCTATTTCTATTGTTGTCACTGTCTCTATGGTACTGTTAATGCTATTTCTACTGTTGTCACTGCCTCTATGGTACTGTTAATGCTATTTCTACTGTAGTCACTGCCTCTATGGTACTGTTAATGCTATTTCTATTGTTGTCACTGCCTCTATGGTACTGTTAATGTTATTTCTACTGTTGTCACTGCCTCTATGGTACTGTTAATGCTATTTTTATTGTTGTCACTGCCTCTATGGTACTGTTAATGCTATTTCTACTGTTGTCACTGTCTCTATGGTACTGTTAATGCTATTTCTCTTGTTGCTACTGCCTCTATGGTACTGTTAATGCTATTTCTACTGTTGTCACTGCCTCTATGGTACTGTTAATGCTATTTCTACTGTTGTCACTGCCTCTATGGTACTGTTAATGCTATTTCTATTGTTGCCACTGCCTCTATACTTACGACCTTAGAGCATGCATGAAAATAACATTGAGTGTGTATCTAGCTTACGATTATTATTGTTTATATTGCTGCTCATTTACAGTGTGCATGTGATTGTAAGCCTACATGTGTGGGCATGTATGTGCACTCGTATCTGTGTGTGTGTGTGTGTGTGTGTGTGTGTGTGTGTGTGGGTGTGTGTGTGTATGTGTGTGTGTGTGTGTGTGTGTGTGTGTGTGTGTGTGTGTACACGTGATGAAACACCAAACCAATGTGCCAGGATCTGGACAGTAAAGATGTATCTTATCTTATCTTATCTTATCTTATCTATGGTACTTTTATGCTATTTCTACTGTTGTTACTGACTCTATTTCTGCCTCCGCGGTGTTCTTGTAGCTGATCCTGCTTTTGCTATTACCATTGACGCTGCTGCTGCTGCTGCTGCTGATGTTGCTTGTGCTATTACCACTGACGCTGCTGGTGCTGGTGGTGGTGGTGCTGCTGGTGCTGCTGAAATTGTTAGGAGAATCCAGACGGTAGAGAAGAGGACAGAGAACTCACCTTCAAACAAAATCTCCATCCCATTCCACGTGAGAGCAGCGTCTACGGGTGGGCACGGGTCTCGAGTGACCTCTGACCCGGAGACAAGGGTCAAAGTAACGGGGTCAAGCTCCACCCTACGGCAGCCTGTGAAGTTTTGAATAAAGCGAATGTGTTTTAAGCCCAAGTCTGCAGAGACCGCAGAAATACGACGGTTGAGAAAAGACGGATAAAACTCTACCTTCTGCAGTCCAGTGCAGCCCCTCAACTCTGTACATCCTCTGCCCCTTTCCCCCTACCCCCCACTCCAACCGACATTCCTTACCAGCAATCCCCGCACACCCCGACCCTACTCCCGAGATTTTTAAGAAAATGGTACAAGGAACAAAGGGGGGAGGGGAGGGGGAGTGAAACTTGTCCTCAAATACATGTACCTTCTATAATGTTTTACCTTGATCATATGCATAAACCTGAAGTTCTACCTTGAAGTTTCACCTTGCAATACATATACTTTACCTGAAGTTTTGCTTTGAAGCTTTACCTTGAAATGCATGTCCCTTCCAAGAAATCTTACCTTGAAAGACGTGTACCCACGAAATCTTACCTTGAAATACATGATGTACCTTTTGGGAAATCTTACATTGAAATACATGATGTGCCTTTTGACAAATCTTATCTTGAAATACACGATGTACCTTTTGTGAAATGTTACCTTGAAAGACGTGTACCCACGAAATCTTACATTGAAATACATGATGTACCTTTTGGGAAATCTTACCTTGAAATACGTGAATGATGAATCTTCCGTGAAATCTTACCTTGAAATACATGTACCTTCCGAGTCGTCTCATGGAAAAATGCCGAGGAGACGTCCCCGTGTTCGCTGATATTCAAGACGTCCAAAGATCTGTGGAATTAAATGTTAATTTGTCGGTCAGGTGTTAAAATGTTTTAGGAACAAAATTATGTCTCTATATTTTTTTTTAACTTTCAGCTTTCTAATCCGTCATATTGCTTGCATTTGCTCAAGGAGTACTTTGTTAGAGTTCAAATTCTAATTGTTGAAAAAGTATTTTAAAAATACATATTTTAAGTTATATAGATAAGAGAATGAAACGCCCCCCCCCCCCCCCCTCCTGAGAAATTTTGTTATCTAGCTTAGTACATTGTCATGTTAATGGCTTTCCGACGAATTGTTTTACAGCCCCCTCGATACAAGTTTCGATCCTATAAGAGGCAAGGCTTCTCCGAGCCTGTCTGTCACTGCAAACCCATGTTTGAGGGGTATACAACATCCCGGAGAGACAGACGAAGATGACAGAATGAAATTTTAAAAAACCCAAAGAAACAGAAAAAACTAAAATTCCCAAAAGGGAGTAGAATGCAGCATGTCTTTTACGTTCGATAGTGAAGCACCTATCCGCTACACCACAGACTCAGGTAAGGTTTGGGAGCGTGCAATGGAACGTAAAACTCGTTATCTATTTTTAATTTTTTTTTTTAAAGTAATATCCGCTGTCGCTTAATATGACGGGGTAAGTAAAGCTAACTAAAAGACTTATAGTGTGGTCAAAAATTCGTTTCGCAACTTATTGTTAAATATCTCGTCAGCTATCGAACATAGGTTCCCCAACAATTGCACAATGACTTTATATCAATTTGTCTTAACAGGTCAATACTTTCATAAACGCTATCTAGCTGTATTCTAGAAAATTCCTCAATAGAGGCTAGTAAAAATCCAAGTGGATAGTGTATTCAGATTTGAAAAGGTTTACAGCTAAAGCAAAATAGTATTTAGAAGCAAGTCCGTCATTTTCATTTATTTTTATTTATAATTGCGTCGTAATGCTTATTGAACTCATGTTTTGGGAACCTTTAGTACACAAAAAAACTGTCTTAACTATAAATCTACTTTCTTTTAACTAAATTTGACCCTAAAAAGTATCATTGATGAGCTGTGACCTAGGCGTATGCAAAAATTGTGGGAAAAGCGGGAAGTGCTGTGAACATTCCCATTTTCCTCGTGTTGGAGATTTGTATTACCTTATACAAATTTGTGAAGAAAAGTTGTGGCAAAGATTAAATTAAGACAAATTGATACAAACTGCTGTGCAAGTATACGTGACACTATATTTGAGGACTAGCTGCGCCACGAATTCCTGGCGGCACTTTTGACTGCTCTCTTTGCAGGTTTATTTAACCCGGAAAATGATGTGGGCGTTGATATTAGGGATATCATCATCATCATCCAGAGCCAGATCTGCGACAGACATCGGCGATCATGGTTTTCCATTCATTCCTTTGCTCGGATGCTCTCAGAAAAGCTACGTTTCCCTGATCTTTTCCTGCTACCCATTTGTTTAGGTTCCTTAAGTATGTTGTTCTGGGCTTACCCCTGCCTCGCTTGCCCTCAATTTTGCCAGTGATAGCTAGACGTTCAAGACCCTTATGTCTATTCAGGTGTCCCAAAAACTGCATTTGTCGTTTCCTGATTGTTTTTAACATTAAGGATATAGAGGTAGTTAATGATAACTCTTTTAGATTTAGTGTTTACGCCATTGGCAAACATCACAAAAAGAATACAGATTTTACGAATAGGAGAGATTCATGTGAAAACAGCATTAATCATAATTGACACACACATGAACGCACAGACACACACACACACACACACACACACACACACACACACACACACACACACACACACACACACATACACACACACACAAACACACATCAAAAACATTATGAATACTTTTTGTCCCGTTAAGTAAAGTTTCCATAATTAGACTAAGCCGTAAAGAAGACTTAATAAAAACAAAAGTTTTGAGAACAAAATAGGAGATATACAAATTGATTCTCTCAATTTAAAGAAAGAGCAAAAACACGATTTTACCTGCTTGCAATCTGGGCCTGGACATCGTGGTCATATTCTACCAGTTTCTGACCGACAAAGAAAAAACTTCTGGACGTATTGGTCATATGGAATGCTGCATCCA
The DNA here is from genome assembly GCF_000002075.1 of Aplysia californica. Classification (NCBI taxonomy): domain Eukaryota; kingdom Metazoa; phylum Mollusca; class Gastropoda; order Aplysiida; family Aplysiidae; genus Aplysia; species Aplysia californica. Next base: position 256,841 of record NW_004797632.1, on the reverse strand, counting down.
CTCGCACCTGATCAAAGAACAAAAACCTGATGAGTTATTCAGTGGTTTCTTTTTACACTCACTGAAGACCCACTTTCGATTGTTACCAGATTGAATACGCACTAAATTTGGGCGCTATTTTGGAACATTTGAAAAATATAATTATTTCAACACTGTTTTATAAAGCTGAAACTTAATTAAAAAGGTTAGCAAACTTATGAATACGATGAAAATGACAATTCAGGCTGTTTACTTGGGTAGGGTCTGCTGCATATTATGTGTCCCCTTCATCCTGAAAGAGGTAAGTGTTTGTGCTAGCTTTTTAGCACCTTGAAGTTTTCGTTTTACTTTGTTCGTATGTGTGTATGTGTATTTGTGTGTGTGTGTGTGTGTGTGTGTGTGTGTGTGTGTGTGTGCGCGTGTGTGTGTGAGTGTGTTTTTGCGTTTGTGTGCGTGTGTGTTTGAGAGAGAGAGAGAGTGAGAGAAAGAGAAAGAGAGAGAGAGAGAGAGAGAGAGAGACAGACAGACAGACAGACAGACAGACAGACAGACAGACAAAGTGGGGGAGGGGGCGGGAGAGAGAAAAAAAGTGTCGATTCACCTCACATTGGTGTCAAAACATACCTTCAAATAATGCTCATCCCCAGAAAAAGCCACCCCATCCCCAAACCACTTCTCCGCCCGGTGCAGACGTAAGTGAAAAGTACAAAGTACAGTAGGTCAGTGTACCTGACAGCTGACTGGCCTGTGGGTGGCGATATTCCGCACGTTCTGGTGTCGGACGGCGTGGTACACCGACGTGACGTCATCACTGGCTTCCTCTGGCCAGTCCACCAGAACAATGTTGGGCGATTTGTAGTCACTGGAATTGGAATTGCATTTAATTTTGTTTTTAAACATATTATTTTTAAAACCACCTATTTTTTAACCCCAAAAAAAGGAAAATTTCCAAAAAGAAAAAAAAAGGAAAAAAAAAGAAAAATATTCTTTAGATAATTTCGTGTAAACTTACAAAATACTCACAAAATCCAAAAAAGAAGACGAAAAAATAAGAAAATCTTTACTTTACTTTTACTTCACTTTTTCATCATCTGTTGCCGTTAAGCGTCGAGGGGAGATGCAGTTTTTTCTATGGTAGGCCAGCTCTGCAGCTCTTTCAGTTGTGATGTTATGTTTTCTCAGGGTTTCATTCAGACCCCCCTTCCACCTTTTGTGTGGCCTTCCTCTTCCTTTATAAACTGAGTGCTTGGTGTTGTAGGCTCTCGAGGCTGGCTGGCCAGGTGACAAGCGTAACGGGTAGCCAACCCATTTTATTCTCTGTATTTCTATGTACTGCAATCAGGACTCAATGCCGATAGCTGCTCTTACTTCTTCATTTCTCTGTCTGTCTCGTCTTATTGATTTATTTTAAGGGTTTTGCGGAGCATTTCATTTCGCATTCTGTGATTTTGCTTTCATGGGTTTTACTGAATGTCCAGGTCTGGCACTGGTAGCATAATGTTGGTATGGATATTGAGGTCATAATCGGTCTCTTTGTGTCCATGGAGATGTTTGTATGAGATAGGAGGGGTGCGAGCTGGTAGGTGACAGTGTTGGCTTTTTGAGTTCGCATTTCTATTTCTCTGTCCATGGGCCCGTTTTCAGAAAAAGTGCTGCCATGATATTTAACCTCCTTCACCTGTTTCAGTTGTTACTATTGGCATTGATGTTCAGGGAACCATGATTTCGGCTCACTTCCATAACTTGTTTTTTAATGTTTTTATTTTCAAGTTACTTTTCTCTAAGCTGTTGTTCAGTGGGCTCTCGTGGCCTAGAGGTTAAGGTGTTGGTCTCTCAATTCAAGGGTCCCGGGTTCGAATCCGGGTAGCGACCGAAAAAATTTTCTTCTCTAAAATTGGCTTCTTTCACCTCCTTTCCTGCTCTCTAGCAATGTTATGTTGTCTGCTTTCGTTTCTACTTTCTGCCCCCCACCCCCTCACCTCCTTTGCCCCCTCCTCTGGGCTCCTGACTCTTTCTGCAGCCTTTCTACAGCTATTCCTTGGCTCCTCCTAACTGCTGTCTTTCTGCCACACCCATGATCTTCTGGTAGGAAAGATCTACACCTAGCCTTCTCGGACAAGGGCGAAAAATCTCGGAGGGCCGTGTGGAAGTTGCGCACGTTAAAGATCCCCTGGAACTCTAAAATCGATAAGAGTAGGCTTCGGCCACCACCCGCGCAAAATTCAAAATTTTCTACCGACTGAAAATATTAGGTGTGTCCCGCGCGCTCATATGACCTTATGCAGTTGCGAGGGCCGTAAAAACACTTACCAAACAATGTTGTTCAGTTGGGTAGTGTGATTTTGGAGGTTTTGTTGGTTTGTATGAATAAGACGTTGGTCGTCTGCGAATACAAGTTAATTCAGGGTTTCTTGGCTTTGGTGTGTGTCTGTTGTTGTTTTCACGTATATGTAAGGCAGCGTGGTGGAATCAGGCTCTCGTCAATTTTTGGGCATGTAGAGTTATTGGTATCATCTTAAAACTTGTTTACCTGTCTTTTTTTGAATGCAAAAAATATCCATTTTTCTTTGAATGCAAGCTGAGATATTTGCGAAAGAAAGAGGTGGTGTCACCTGTTTTCATAGGTAAAATTTGTGAGAAAATGGCAACCAAAGATTAATTATCTCCTTAGCGTAAGAGTCCGTGGTAACTGAAAATGTATATTTTTTATGCCTTTAATCAACGTTTTTAAAACAAATCCACTCAGAAATGAGTTCTTTATTGGGCATGAAAGGTGTTGAGCAAAAAAACAAAAATTTGATAAAAATTCACAAACCTGCGAAAAAATGCAAGTTTCTTCATTTTGATTATTTTGACGAGAGCCTGATTCCACCACGCTGCCTCACATATTATGAAAAGGATGTAAGATAGAACGCAGCCTTCCTTCATTTTTACTGAGGTTCTCCTGCTATTTCAAAGAGCTCTGACAATATCTAACATTAATTTGTCCTCTAACGCCATACTTTTCGAGTGTCTTCCAGAGTTTTGCATTGTTCACTCTGTCAAAAGCATTCTCCTGGTCTTCATTAACATTTGGTGTAAACTTACGGAAAACGATGAGCCTCGCACGCTCTAAGCATTTGATGTACGTATGGTCTGCATTCGTCGGCCACAGCCTGAGTACACGCCCCGCCAGACTCTGGTGTCACTGACAAAATCACCAGCTCATGGTACTCCACGCTCTCACACGTCCTGTTGGTCAGTTCGATCATCTAAAGAGGGAAGGGGGGTCGAGTCAACGGATGATGGTTTTGGAAATTTAAAAAAAAAATGTTAAGACTTCAAACTGTTTTTAAAAAGGAATTTGGTGTCATTTACACTCTTGTAGGTATAATTATTTGAAAAGACAAAAAGTGAATATTATTAAACACCGCTCCTCCCCCCTCCCCCCCCCACCCCTGCAGACACACACAAATTATGAAACAAATGACTGGTACGACCAGATTCCTGTATTCGTTTGTGCATACATCAGAATGAAAAATGGTGGAAGAGTATGAGAAAGAGAGAGAGAGAGAAAGAGAGAGAGATATATAGAGAGAGAGAGAGAGAGAGAGAGAGAGAGAGAGAGAGAGAGAG
>NW_004797632.1:250006-251786 GCF_000002075.1 Aplysia californica | reverse complement strand
GGAGGGAGAGGAGGAGGAGGGGGAGGAGGAGGAGGAGTTTGGAACAAGTAGAAGAATGACAAGAATGGGAACGAAGAGGTGGAGAAGGCCGAATAATAGTTCTATTCTCACATACCTCTACGGAGCTGCTCGGTGATGTTGAGGCCGTGGTTTCGCATCCTGCAGTCGAGAGAGCCGAAGCCGCCAGCAAAGCCAGACCCGGCGTTGTGCAAGCCAGGTAAGGTCACTTCGTCAAGGTGTAGCGGACACAGTCTGAAAAGGTAGACAAACACCTTGTTTTGTTTGTTATTTTTAGACCAAATCTTGTTGAGGTTTTTTTGTCTTTCTTTCTATTGAAAAAAAAAATAAAACCAAAGAACAGATGAAAAGAGACGATAAGAGGCACATTGCGCTACGTCAGAATTAAGAAGTTTTCCACTTCGTCAAGGTGCAGTGGACACAGTCTGGAAAGGTAGACAAACACCTTGTTTTGTTTGTTATTTTTAGACCAAGTATTGATGAGGGTTTTTTTAAAGTTTGGGTTATTGTTTTTTAAATTTTGTCTTTCTTTCTATTGAAAAAAAAAATAAAACCAAAGAACAGATGGAAAGAGAGGGTAAGTGGCGCATTACGCTACGTCAGAATTACAAAGTTTTCCAGCTCAGTACTTAGTTTTGAAAAAGTTGACGTCAAACATTTGTGAGGCAGCGTGGTGGAATCAGGCTCTCGTTAAAATAATGAAATCGAAGAAAACAGCAGTTTTCTCCATGCTTAGCAATTTTAATGAAATTTTTGTTGTTTGGTACAACACCTTTTATGTCCATTTACAAACACATTCCTTTGAGGATTTCACCGACAACGTTGATTAAGGTACAAAAATATGAATTTACAGTTTCTATGGACTCTCCAGCTTTGGAATTAACCAAGCTTTTGCAGCCATTTTCTCGCAAATTGTGCCTCTTAAATCAGGTGACCCCCACCCACCTCCTTCAATCCAAAATATATATCCATTTCTATTGAAGATGGATGGGTAATTTTTTCATTGAAAGCAAGACAAATGAGCAAGCTTTAAGATGATACCAGTAACTCAATATGTCCAAAAATTGATGAGAACCTGATTCCACCACGCTGCCTCACATTTAGAGTTTCAAATCATGTAAATGTTTTCCAAATTCGTCTCCGAATAATATTACGATTTTGATAGAGCAGATAGAACAATTTTTGGGGGGTTTTGTTCCTGACCCCATGGTCTAAGGAATTCAAAACCGCCCGAAGAGTCAGATAAAACTTTGTCGTTCTGGGGTAGCGATAAGTCCAGAACAGTATAAACATGAAACAGGCGATAATAACAAATAACAGAAAGAAGTTTTCCAAATCTCGAACTCTCCAATACAACAGCCGGAAAAATGGCAGAGTCAAAATTGTTGCTGTACCTGACGTCCCCATTACAGGACGTAATCTCACGTCTATGCCGCATCCTCTCCCTCATCCAGTCGGCCTCCCCACACAGGTACCACGAGCAGATGTTGAGGCGGTCAGTGTGGTGAGGACCGGTCATTTCTCCCCAGGACCAGTGCCAGAGCTGGTGTCCCTTCAGGAAGATGACCGACTCGGATGTCCATTCTACTGCGGCGTCGAGTTGGCATGGCAACCCTTTGTCCGCGAGAGTAGTGTCCTCCATTTGGAACGTTTCTTCGCTCTGGCTGTACTTGAAGACATTGCATCCTTCATTGCAAAAGAAAAAGAAAAAGAAAAATAATCATCCCCTATATAGCAGGAGCTAAAGAAGGAAAGAAACATT
>NW_004797632.1:248066-249612 GCF_000002075.1 Aplysia californica | reverse complement strand
GGGGGGAGTGTGAAGCTCTTTGAATATTTTAATAACGACTACCACTGATCTTTCGATTTTGGTAGAGCAGAAAGAACATGATTATTGAATTGGTTTCTAACATCATGCCTTTCGTATATGTGAGGCAGCGTGGTGGAATCAGGCTCTCGTCAAAATCATCAAAGTGAAGAAACTTGCATTTTTCCGCAGGTTTGTGAAATGTTATCAAATTTTGTCTTTTGGCTCAACACCTTTCATTCTCATTAAAAAAACTCATTTCTGTGTGGATTTTTCTGAAAAAACGTTGATTAAAGGCACAAAAAATGTAAATTTTCAGTTACCACGGACTCTTAAACTAAGGAAATAACTAATCTTTGGCGGCCATTTTTTCCACAAATTTTACCTCTGAAAACAAGTGACCCCCACCTCCTTTCGCAAATATCTCGACTTGTATTCATTAATAAATGGACATTTCTTTCACCAAAATAAAGACAAGTGAACAAGTTTTAAGATGATACCAATAACTCTACATGCCTAAAAATTGACGAGAGCCTGATTCCACCATGCCGTCTCACATATCAATACGGCGAAAAATGGCAGATTTAACTTTGTAATTTTCAGGAAACAATTGGTAAACCGGTGCACGCAGAAGAGCTACGGTAAGGATGAGACCTCAGTGGAAGAGGATGGAAAGGTAAGACATTGTCGTTCTTGTCCTTCAGACACGGAATATTCCAGCAAGGGTCACACACTTGGGCATAGCGGCACTAAGGTAAGGACAGAAAAGGCAAAGAGAAAGACGATGGAAATAAGAGAGGATCTTGGCAAACTACTCTTGCCCATCTTCTTGCTTAAAAGATCAGAACGAAGTCCAGGAGATCAAACATTGGCCGTGCAACCGGCTAAACGATAGATCAGAGAACAGAAGGCAACGAAAACACAGAACTTGGAAAACGAGATTGAACAGCTATATAATGTCAATGAATAGATTTAAGTTTATACACTTGAAAGAACCACTAAAGATTGTTACATAAACTAGTTAAGGACTGAGAGACATTAAATAGCATGGTCTGAATTTGCAAGATTGACCTCATTCAAACAACACAATGCCCTGATTGGCCTGTTATGCAGCCAACAGCTAAAACACTATCACAGTCCAGTAAGACTCAATTATCACATCAAATCAAAGGAAAGCACACCACGTTTTAGAGTTCTGGGGGGGTTACAGTCCATCCAACCTGTTTTAACTTGCATAAGACAATCACCTCTGCAAGAGGCCATGTCCCAATCTCTCTGTTCCGTGTTATTTTACATATTACATTATTGACCCCGAGTAGCGCTCATATGACCTTACGCAGTTGCGAGCGCCGTAAAACCCTGTACTTCTACTACTGACCCCGTGTAAGACGTCCAACTGTACAAGACAACGATATCTTTACTTGGACAATGGTTGGCCTTCTTAGACAGCTTCGACTGTACCTTTGAAAGCTAGCAGCTCGCCTTCCCAGTTTACAGCTGCGTCTACGTCACACGGCAATCCCAAACTGGACAACCACCTTCTGCTCAA
>NW_004797632.1:241865-242966 GCF_000002075.1 Aplysia californica | reverse complement strand
GGGGGGGGGGGGGGGGGGGGAGGAGGTTACACCCCAACCAACAAGAATTTAGTATCCAGAAAAAAGTCTGTATTTCTGTTCAATTCCTACTTACAACACATAAGGATTAGTACATCTGTGGGTCATCTCTAGATGCACAATAATGCTATCTTACACTATTTTCATTTCGCCAGTTTTGATGTAGGTAGGTTAGTAGATGTTTTATTCAATGTTAAAGGCCAATGGTCTACATCAAATAAGACATACACATTTCACAGAGAGACTTTCATAAAAACAACAATAACTATAAGTAACACAAATATCAATAACATTATAAAAAAACGTTTGATTTTAATATAAAAGTATATCCCTTTGCAAGCATTCGAATCAAGCCCAAAAAATATACATGTTTTTGCAAAATGTACGGGAATTCTAAGGGAACGTTAACATATATAATAATCATTTGGAGCTAAATGGTGAATAATTCATAATTTTGAGCTAAAATAACATAAGCTGTGATAATTTTTAGCTGAAAGGGGCGTAAACTGTAATGATTTTGAGGTGAAAATGAGAGGTTTTACAACAGCTTCGGTAGCTACTGGAGTTTGTACAAAACAAGTAACGGTTCATGATTTACAGTATCATTTTGTTTACCTAGAAAGACTTGGATAGATGGAGCAAGGGAAAAAATAACAACTCACGACTTCCCCCTGAACCAAGCTCTCCGGCTGGTGGCAGAGAGACGTCTCTTTCTTCCCGCGACACCCAAAAGGGTATAAGCGGCGGATAAAAGTAAAGTAAGATTGATTTTTTGGAACATAGTGAAGTTTTAACTTTAAATATGAATAGTATTTCGTAAAAACCATATTTGATTATTAAATCGTAATTCAAATGAAAGTTAGAGACCTATACGTTCTTGTACCGTCTATTTTGGAGACTCAGCAGCCACCGTCGTCCACGACACTCCCTTGAAACAACAGATAACAAACGTGAAAAAGAGCAGGCTACCTTCGTAGCTGTACTTACAAGCGCACGGGCTCTAGTAAATTCGGAAACAGCACAGACGCTTTGGTACACCAGCCCATATATTATTATTCATTCCCTCACACATCTGCGCTTACA
>NW_004797632.1:231784-241002 GCF_000002075.1 Aplysia californica | reverse complement strand
AGAGAGAGAGAGAGAGAGGGGGGGGGGGAGAGAAAAAAAAGTGAGAATGAGAGAGAAAGATATTGTGGAGGAGGGGGTTGAGATAAAAACACATTGAAGCGCAAACGAGGGTATTCACGGGCATAACGCTCCTTGTCTCATGTACATATTACACGACCTCACACACGTGCAATACTTCTACATGAGAAGAACTTTGCAATCTTTGATTAGTTAAGACAGAAAGAAACCAAAAAAAAACAACAACATGGAAATCTAGATCTAGTCTCTCTGAAAACAAAACCTTGCTTTAACATTGTTATTAGCAGAGCGCTTTACCACATGTTGGTTTGGAAAAGGTAGAAAAAAACTCCTTTTTAACGCTTTCCGCTCTCTCAGAATTACAATGTTCTATCTGCCTAGTACCTAGTTTTTAGAAACGTGACCTTAAAAGTTTTGAGTTTTGTCCTATGACAAGCTTTTCCCAGTGCCATTCTTTCAATATCTTGATAACGTCTCGTAATATCCGTATGATTTTGATAGAGCAGATAGAACCTAGTTTTATTATTTGCTTTTTGATCCTATGGCCTTGTTTTGTTTTAGTAGAGGTTTTACGGCGCTCGCAACTGCATAAGGTCATATGAGCGCCAGAAGATTAGAAGTGTCACAAGAGAGTAACAAACATACAAAAAGAAGAAGGGGAGATCAGGACGAGAGATGTTTGATAGGAAAGAAGGAGCAAACCACACCAGAGCACCCGCCAACCACCCACTACCTATGGACTTGGTAACTCAAAAACGGCCCAAATCTTCTGACAGAACGTTGTTTCCGAGGTGACGAATTATAGTGAGCCAGCTGTTTAGCGTGTTCTAAACTAGAGAGTTTCGTAATATTTATCTAAACTGCAGTTTTATAATCTGTGGTAGTGGCTGCAAGTGCTTAAGACATATTTAGTCAACGTTCAGATTATAGCTGTTATCAAAGTGAGAAAAAATGCACAGTGTAGGTACAAGTTCTAAAAGAAGGAAACAGTGTTCTTCTTCATTTCTGAAGGGGGAAAAAAACTTTCTGGGCTTACTGTACATGAACAGGATGACGGCATTGTCTTGTTTAACAAACGAACAGGACGAATATTCAGTCCACTTCCGATATGATTTTCTACACAAGATACTTAAACAAGATGGAAACAATGACTTTTACATTACAACAAAAGAAACGAACAACATGATAATACTATGATGATATACATATTATGATATACTTTTATATTTATGATAAACGTATATTATTACGATATGCATGTTATGATATACATGCACATGCATATTTATGATATACATATTAATATGATATGCATGTATATTTTGAGACGCTATGTTTTATTCTAAGTATACATAAAATGATCGCTTGAATACAATAAAGACTGCAAAATAAATAATATTCGTTTAACCACATAACTGAAAGCTACCATATTCATGGGCTTTTCTCGAAACCAATCCACAAATTCCCCGTCCTTTATTCTAAGAAGTTAATCCCTCCCTCTGTATGAAAAAAAAAATAAAATTGCGTATTTACAATGGTGTAACCTATCCTGATATTAAACATCAGCGGGCCTGCTGAATGTTCATGATAGAAAAAAAGACATCCAACCTTTCTGCCCCCACCTTCAACCAATGTCGTGTTATTCAACAACATTCAACTTCAAGATGTGCTGTTTAATTAATGACTCTTTAAAAAAAGAAGCTTAAAAACTTGTTTTGTTTTCCAAAAAGTATTTTCAATTCTTTGTCTTTACCCAAAATCTCAACGCAACAACTATATGTATACTATGGAAATGATATACAAAATCGTGTTATTTGGAATGTGTTTGATAGTTCGAAATGTACAGCAGTATTACTTTTGTTCTGCTGCAGAGTGGATACCATAATTGTATTCTGAAGTGTCAGTTACATTCTTAGAAAGGCATTGTGGTGTTACATTTTGTTATTGTTCAAATCATGTTCTTTCACTGCCCCTATCCCAAAATTAAAAAAAAATAATAGGGATAATAATAATCATAATCATAATCATAATAACAATAATAATGATAACAATGATAATTTTAAAAAAATATTTAAAAAATAATAATAATAATAATTACAATTACAATAATAAAAACAATCATAATAATAATAATTATAATAATAATTAATAAACAAAAAAGAAAGACAAAAAGAATCTTAAAAACTAAAAAAATCACATCCTAGTAGTGGGAGTGTCTGTGTAATCTGTGACGTAGCTGTGATTTGTGTAGGCCTCCTGACCACGCCCCTTTCTCATGTCGTCCCCGTTAGTTATGGTGCTGATGGGATCTGGCTCGTGACGTTCTTGCAGTTCAAAATTTTCCTAAGGAAAAATAACATAAAGCAAATTGAATAAACGAATGAAAACACACATCTAGATTGGTTGATGATAAGATCGATGACAAAATGATATAAAATAATAATTAATAATAAGAGTAATAAATTACACTTTTATTTGTCCCAGAAGGGCACATTGGTTTACAATGGCAAACATACACACATAAATACATAATTATAAATACGTACATACATAAATACATGCATAAATACATACATAAATACACAATATTACACAGATACAGAACAGTTTACAACCATGCCACTGTTGGTCGCCACTGTGCAGAGCCCTGTATTTTGAGCCAGGGTTGTCGTGTCTTGCTCAAGGACACACCCCAATGACCACCCATCTGATCCCCGTGTTACTGACACTTGCTTGACATTACTTGAGTCTAAACTCCCTACTCACTTAGCCACTGGAGGCCCCAAACGAAGTAAACAAAATTACATGTGTATTTAAAATATTGGGAAAAAAATTATTCACATAAACTAAGGAGTCGATATGCTTCTCTTTGCTCAACACAAACAATTCTCAGAGTTGAAATATCCTTGTCTTGAGTCTACTCACGTTCTCCTAGTCAATGCATATCTTATATTAATTAATTAGATCATTATCATGGCACGAAAAAAAGGGACACACGGAACCACCCCCACTCCCCCCCTCCCCCCCACCAAGGAAAAAGACGGAGAGAAAGAATGACAGACCGACAGAAAGTAAGAAAAAAAGAAAAAAAGAAAGAAAGAAAGAAAGAAAGAAAGAAAGACAGAAAAAACAAACAAACAAATCGAGAAAGATAAAAAAAAAGAATTGAGGAAAGAAACAATTAAAAACACATATTCAAAAATGGAAATCAATAAGTAAAATTACGAATAGTATCACTAATATCACGAAAAAATAAAGGCCAAAACTAGGGAAGGAGAGGGAACATCTCACCTCCTTTTCCTCGGTGCGGTCAATCCTTTGACAAGACAGAGACCAGTAGCAACAGACCCGGTCTACCATGGAGTGGATCAGGTTACCTTTCACGTCCTCTGGGCCGTTAGCTCCTGTGGAGAGGAGAATGGTTCTGGTGAGGGGGAGGGGAGGAGAGGGGAGGGGGAGGAGGAGAGAGGGGGGGGGGGGAGAGAGAGAGAGAGAGAGAGAGAGAGAGAGAGAGAGAGAGAGAGAGAGAGAGAGAGAGAGAGAGAGAGAGAGAGAATGAGAGAGAGAGAGAGAGAGAGAGAGAGAGAGAGAGAGAGAGAGAGAGAGAGAGAGAGAGAGAGAGAGAGAGAGAGAGAGAGAGGGAAAGGGGGGATGTGTGGAGAAATATTTGGAATGTTTTTGACAAAATCATTGTGCGCTCTTTGAGATAGAGAATCATGTGGCAAAGTAGGGTGGACAATCAAGTAAATGGAGACTGCAGATACTTGACTGGGTCGTCTCCCTTTAACTATATGGCTGCTTGTTCATGGTCATCGTCATAGTCATCATCATAATCATCATCATCATCATAATCATCATCATAATCATCATCATCAGCATCATTATCATTATCATGATCAAAGTATGGTTTTACAACGAATTATCATCTTTGCCACCATTATGATCTCTCTGTTTCTCTCTCTCTCTCTCTCTCTCTCTCTCTCTCTCTCTCTCTCTCTCTCTGTCTTTCTCTCTCTCTCTCTCTCTCTCTCTCTCTCTCTCTCTCTCTCTCGCTCTCTCTTTATATATGAAATAATATATAAGATATAAACATATATCCCACTCTCTCTCTCCCTTTCTCTCTCTCCCTCTCTAATTCTCGCCCAAACAGTGGAGAGTCTGCGTGCCTAACCACTAGACTTCTTAAACTAATTTAATACAAGTAGAATTCACGTTTGTAGCAGCTGTAGCCTATAGAGATGATGTGTGAGGCCACAATGTGGACCACCACGGCAGCCAGGGCATACCACAGGTACGACACATGGTAGATCCATCTGTGGACGGGGGAAGGGTAAAACGAAATCAAACATCTTACTTACTAAGAAAGAGATAGATAGATATATAGATAGATAGATAGATAGATAGATAGATAGATAGATAGATAGACAGATAGATAGACAGACAGATAGATAGATAGACAGATAGATAGATAGATAGATAGATAGATAGATAGATAGATAGATATATAGATAGATAGATAGATAGATAGATAGATAGATAGATAGATAGATGGATAGATAGATAGATAGACAGATAGATAGATAGATAGATAGAGAGAGCGGTGGAGAGAAAGAAAGAGAAAGAGGAGAGAAAGACAGAGACAAAGACAGAGACAGAGAGACAAACAGACAGACAGGCAGACAAACAGACAGAGACAGGCAGACAGGCAAGCAGATAGAAAGACAGACGGAGAGAGAGAGACAGAACGATGTCAAAAGTATTATACGTTTTTGGAAATAAAAGATGAAGTGAGAAAAGTGACAGGGGGGGGGGGGGGGAGTAGATTGGAAATCACGACGATGTCTTTGTTTTGATTAATTCATTTCTTTTCTTAGATTATTAAGGCCCTGGGGCCGCAATTTAGATAGGTGGGCTTCGACCCAGCCTGTCAGGGGCAATCTGAACTGAGAGGGATACAGCATCCGAGTAGAAAGACAGAGATACTCGAAAAATATCCCCCACTGTGAAATCGACTTTGGACCTTATGTTTGCGACTACGAGCACCTAATCGCTACACCACAGACACCAGTGACAAAGAACCCATGAGATATCTAAACACTTCACTGCTGTGCATGTATATATGTATGTGATCTCTCAAACTCGTTCTTTTGCCTTTTTTCTACTGGTGTGTGGAAATCGTTCTAAAAGACGTAATTGCAATTTGTGCAGTTGGTTATTGATATTAGGGCCAAAGGTATTACGGCTTTTTTAATTACATCTCTCTAAAATTAACAGTTCATTTTGTCAGTTCAAACGTAAATCCAACCACCTCAACGCGGAAAGGGTGAAATCTCACCACAAACTCACAAGTCAGTGCCATTGTACTCCGGCTCGGGATGAGACGACGTATTTCCCTGCATCGTTGTTGTTGTCGTTGTCGTCATAGTAACGCCAGCAGCGGCCGTCGTAGTTGTTGTAGCATTCATTAAACCCGCCAAAAACTCGTCTGTCACATTGCCAAACCGACACTTCATGTCCAGAATGTCGCGGTTCCTGCAGGAGGAGAGAGAGACCCCGGACACTTCCGGCACCGGAAGTACCACAGTGGCGCCAATCCCCATCCAGAAGGAGATGAAAGAGCTGGTGAGAAATCCCCACAGCGCACCCTGGGGAGAGAGAGTAGACAAAAGTGGCAGTTTGTAAGACTGGTTAGAATAAATCCATGATAAAGTGTATAAATTTAAGATAAAATAAGATTAGACACGAAGATGATAAAAGATTAACAGGATAACTACTCTGTCGTCCAAATCAATGTCTAGGGGTTTCCAGGAAATGAAATAAGTGTCATATTGCAATACACTTCCCGTCTGTTCTGTTATTCCTTTCACAGGCTGCAACGTAAAAGAATGGTTTTGAAGATAGGATTTGATTCGGGTGTTTTAAAAGAAATGTGAGGCAGCGTGGTGGAATCAGGCTCTCGTCAATTTTTTGTCATGTAGAGTTATTGGAATCATCTTAAAGCTTGTTCACTTGTCTTTATTTGAATGGAAAAAAAAATATCCATTTATCTTGAATATATGTCAAAATATTTGCGAAAGAAGGAGGTAGAGGTCCCCTGTTTTCAGAGGTGAAATTAGTGAGAAAATGGCCGAATTAGATTAGTTATTTCCTTAGCTTAAGAGTCTGTGGTCACTGAAAATTTACAGTTTTTTAGAAAAATTCACACAGAAATGAGTTCTTTAATGGGCATGAAAGGTGTTGAGGCAAAAAACCCCCCCACAAATTTGATAAAAATTCATAAACCTGCGGAAAAGTGCGAGTTTCTTCACTTTGATTATTTTGACGAGAGCCTGATTCCACCGCGCTGCTTTACAAATGTATGTTTTTAAAACTTCATAACAATAATTTAAACGCTTGAGAAATGGGTTTGGATGAATTTAATCAATAGACAATGTGCTCTCACCGAGCTGTGCACAACAAAATAATACAACGGATATGCTGTCAAACAAACATTCTTCTTAAACTCAAAAGTCCTTAGTGCTGCTGTCAGGCCCCTTGTCGTCACACGCAGAAGACTTGAGTTCGATTCCCGAAAGGGAGTGTTTTAGTATGCTTTCAGAAACGAAGTTTCTCATTCATTGCAGGCCGGTTGGTCCTGATCAGAAAGACTGAAGCAGTCCACGCCCTGTACTGTCTAAGTCTTTGTGATCATTTACAGAAATAAGTTTTAAAAATCAATCCCAATAACGGTTGAAATGTTGCTTGTGTGTTACCTTTGCCTCGATATAAGGGAAAAATATGCCACATATGAAGAGACCCAATAAAGGTCCTCCAACCATGCCGAAGATAGACAGCATAATCTGAAATGAAAAGGATTGAAAAGAATGTATTATTTCTTAAAGTTTTAAAACGTTGTATACCCCTTCATTTAACCTCTGAGGGCTACCACATTATTTAGTACAAATGTAAGGAGTACTTTCTCGTTTCTTTTCTTTTTTACTTTTTCCTTTTTCGTTCGAGTATTCCTTGCTACCTTACTTTACTCTTCTATGATCTATTTGTGGTGGCCGAATGTTGCTATTCAAAAGTCTTTTTAATGGCTGCATCGATCGACATGCGGTTTTCGACAAAAGATTCTTTAAAATATTCTCCAGATCATGACCCCCTTCGTTTTTTCAGTTTTGAGACAGTTTTGCTGCAAAAGGCTAAATTTCTTTATTTCGCCGATCGCTTTTGTAGACCGACGCTTCTGTCTCAGTAATTTTAGAAAATCCGCCAGGTTTGTTTATTTCAAGTCGTACTTCCGTTCGATACTATCGGGCGTTGTCGCGCAATACTGAGCACTATTTTAAATGTGTGACCCATATAGATCTAGCCTGATGTTTTCTTTTTTTACCAATGACTTTCAGTTGATGTTAATGGACCGATCATTCCTTTCATTGAAAGAGGGCCCAGCTAGTTCTTTTCATTTCTACATTACATTTTCATTTTTCTAGTTTGTACCCTGATAAACCTACTCGTAGTCTTTTATTGTTTAAACTGGTCACACGTTAATTCATTCGATTGCTTTACTCATATTTCTAGTTGATTGTGGTTTTCTTTAAAGATATGTAAATTATGTTAAAAGCACTAGAATTTAAATGAAATGACAGCCTCATAAAATAAGTGTGAGGTCTAAGGCAGAGACTATAATTATTATATGTGTTTGTGGCTTTGTCTTTGTGTGTGTGTGTGTATGTGTGTGTGTGTGTGTGTGTGTGTGTGTGTGTGTGTGTGTGTGTATGTGTTTCTGTGTGTGTGTGTGAGAGAGAGAGAGAGAGAGAGAATGTGTGTAGGTGTGTGTATTTGTGAGTGATACTGAGAGAGAAAGAAAATATAAAGAGAAGGACAATAAATAAAACACAAAACTGCAGACGAAAATGAAATTAATGAAGTCTCCAACACGTTAAGTTACCTGCAACACAGTCTGTCCCAGCTGACTGAACAGGAAGCCCAGGCCAATGACAACAGCCCCGCCCGTCAGTCCTGCCAGAAACACAACAAGATATAATGGTCATCTATAAAGTGGACTTGGGAGGCTTTGTGCACAAACTCCTGCATTATTACATAACCCACACCTTTGAAACTTTGCAGGCGTCCACAGCATCCATGTGGCTAGGACCAAACTTTAAAAAGTCCACGCAAACTGCTTTCCCCGATTTTTCCAAAATGCTTAGTTTCGTCAACACAGCATTCTAATTTTGACAAAGTTCGTCTTCTAAGATGCCATTGTAAACAAATGAGGTTTCCGTTCTCTAGCCGTGCGCTGCTTACACACCTTTGAAATTCTGGAGTGTACAACCATGAAAGCGGAGTAGAGAATCAATTTATATTCTATTATATATTTGGCAACTTGGAAACACGTGTGTCACTTTTTTCTCAAGATTTATTGCTCCATTCCAGTAGAGTGTAATTATAGTAGGCCAATGGCTTTCAGTTGATGTTAATGCACCGATCATTCCTTTCATCGAAAGGGGGCCCAGCTAGTAACATAATACATGTGTCACAACGCGGTGGAATCAGGCAGTCGTCAATTTTTGACTACTGTAGAGTTAATGGTATCATCCCTAAAGCTTTTTCATTTGCCTTGCTTTTTATTTTAAAAAGACCAATTTATCTAGAATAAGAAATCGAAATATTTGCTATTATAGGGGGTGGGGGTCGTCTGGATTCATGGATAAAATTAACGAGCAATTGGCAGCGACAGTTTAGTAACTTCAATAGCTTGAGTCTTTGAAAACTAAAAAATCACGTCTTTTTTTGCATTTAATCAACATTTTTCTAGAAAATTCCCTTGGGAAATGTGTTTTTATATGGACATAAAAGATGTTGAGCCAAATAACAAATATTCGACAAAAATTGCCAAACTGACAGGAACAAAAGGCGTTTCTTCGATTTTACGATTTTGACGAGCGCCTGGTTTCACCAAGCTGCCTCACATATGACATCACATTCGCATCAGTCTTACAGAACAAGAAGGCAAACAAAGAGGCAGGCATAAAACCAACGTTAAGTCGTTTCCTGAACGGTTTGATCCGTATCTGTGTGGCTGTGTGTGTGTGTCTGTCTGTCTATCTGTAACTGTCTCTGTCTCTGTCCCTGTCTCGGTCTCTGTCTGTCTGTTTGTCAGTCTGTCTGTCTGTCTGTCTGTCTGTCTGTCTGTCTGTCTGTCTGTCTGTCTC
>NW_004797632.1:226750-230951 GCF_000002075.1 Aplysia californica | reverse complement strand
ATAGGGGTGAGGTAGGGGGTGGGGTATGGGAGAGGGGTGAGGTGGGGTAACGGGGAGTGTATAGGGGTGAGATATGGGTGAGGTATGAGAGAGGGGTGAGGTAGGGTAACGGGGAGTGTATAGGGGTGAGGTAGGGGTGAGGTATGAGAGAGGGGTGAGGTAGGATAGCGTGGAGGGTGAGGTAGGGTGGTGTAGAGAGTTGATGTGTAGCAAGGGGAGTGGGGGAGGTAGGGGTGGGGAAGGGTATAGGGGTGAGGTAGGGGGTGGGGTATGGGAGAGGGGTGAGGTAGGGGAGCAGGGAGGGTGAGGTAGGAGTAGGGGTAGGGGAGGGTACAGAGGTGAGATAAGGGGTGGAGTATGGATTGAGGTAAGGGTGGGGTAGGGGATGGGGAGCAGGGGTTATGTGAAGGTGGGGTAGAGGGTGGGAAGTGGGGGTTAGGGGTTGTGATGTTAGTGAGGTAAGGGGGGGGGGTGATAAGAAGACAATAAATTTTGATTTACTTGACATTGTCCAAGACGGACATGCGTTACAAGTGAGATAAGTGGTTGCCCCAGACATGTGGGTGTCTGACAGTGTCATTAGAATCATTTAAAAATACTCTAGTTGAAAGTAGGAATTGTTTGTTCCTATTGTCAATAAAGAATGATTAGCTGTGCTTATAAAAATGTTTATAATTGAGAACTTTTGTTTGTGTGTGTGTGTGTGGAATACGTATGGTTTTATTAGGCATTAATAAGAGTTTTCCGGCACTTGCAACACAATTAGGTCATACGTATCGAACTTAAAAGTGGTTACAAGAGAGTAACAAACACAAGTAAAAGAAGTGGGAGAGATACTGCCGATAAAAATATACATTCGATAGATAGGAAAGAAGGAACAAACCACACCAGAGCACCCGTCCACCACCCGTTTATTTGCATATATACCTGAGTTTTAGTTTTAGTAAAAGTTTTACAGCACTTGTAACATAATTAGGTCCTATAGTAACGTACCAAACAAAAAACGTGTTACAAGAGAGAAACCAACATAAATAGAAGAAGAAGGAGGAGAGGTAAGGACGATGATGTATGTTTGATAAGAAAGATTGAGCAAACCACACGAGAGCACTCGCCAACACCCACTACTTTGAGCACATACCTGAGTTTTAGTTTTAGTAAAAGTTTTACAGCACTTGTAACATAATTCGGTCATATAAGTACCGAACGTAAAACGTGTTACAAGAGAGTAACAAACACAAATAGGAGAAGGGGGAGAGAGAAGGACGATAATGCATGCTTGATAGGAAAGGTTGAGCAAACTACACAAGAGCACCCGCCAACCACCCACTTATTTGAACACGTACCCGAGTTTTAGTTTTAGTAAAAGTTTTACCGCACTTGCAACACAATTAGGTCATAATAATATAAGTACCAAAATATAAAACGTGTTACAAGAGAGTAACAAACACAAATAGAAGAAGAGGAAGAGATAAGGACGATAGATGTTTGATAGGAAAGAAGAAGCAAACCACACCAGAGCACCCACCAACCACCCAGTTCTTTGAGCACATACCTGAGAGAGGCGCTAAAAAGACAGGCCACAAAGAGGCCGGCCAGACCAGGGGCCACAGTTAGCTTGTCCATGACCAGGAGGGGGAGTAACTGGGGGAGGAAGGTGTGGGATGAGATGAGATGATATGAGATGAGGTGAGATGAGGTGAGTTGGGATGAGATGAGATGAGATGAGATGAGATGAGATGAGATGAGATGAGATGAGATGAGATGAGATGAGATGAGATGATGTGAGATGAGATGAGATGAGATGAGATGAGATGAGATGAGATGAGATGAGATGAGATGAGATGAGGTGAGATGAGATGAGGTGAGATGAGGTGAGATGAGATGAGATGAGATGAGATGAGATGAGATGAGATAATTGACATTTGAAAAGGCAACAACAACTACAGCAACCACAACAGCAACAGAAAGTACAAGAACAACAGCAATAAACAATAACAACAACAGCAGCAGCAACAACATCACTAACAGCAAGAACAACAACAATAGCCCCAACAACATCAACAACACCACAACCATCAACTACAACAACAATAACAACAACAATTACAAAAACAACAAAAGTGATAACAGCACCAACAACACCACTAACAACAACAGCACCGCCACCAACAACTACAACCACAACAACTACAACAACTACAACAACAGCAATATAAATATATATATACCCTGTTACAGCACCCACCTGGTCCCTGGCTCTGACAATGTCCAGCAGGTAGGGGTCACACTTGGAGTATGCGGCGAAGATGACCAGTCCGACCAGACAGACCAGAGTGGACAGGATAACGGTCAGAGGGAGAGACACATACAGGGCTCTGGGGAGGGGGGGGGGGGGGGGGAGACGGGAGGTTTTTCAGGTGAGCTGGGTCCTTGGGCTACAACAATAAATATTCCACTCACTAACAGGGCTCTGGGGAGGGGGGGGACGCGAGGTTTTTTTTAGATGAGCTGGCTCACAGGGCTACTCAACAAATATTCTACTCACTAACAGAGCTCTTGAGAGGAAACAGGAGGTGTTTTAGACGAGCTGGCTTCAAGGGCTGCAGCAAACATTTTACTCACTAACAGGGCTCGGGGGGGGGGGGGGACGGAAGGTCTTTTGGATTAGCCTACTTCAAGGGCTACAAACAACACATTCTACTCACTAACAGGGCTCTTGAGAGGAAACGGCAGGTCTTTTTGAATTTTAGATTAGCTTGCTCCCAGGGCTACAACATACATTTATGTAGTTAAATACTTAATGACGAAATGTTTTCTTTATGTATACAGATCTTTTCCCATGTGGTTTCCTATATTTGAAACTTTCAAAAATAGCATGCAAAAAGCGAACTATGAACTACGCAAATTTGCGTTTCTCATTTGTGTATGATTGTTTTAAATGTGTAGTAACCTTGTCTTTGGTCTGTTGTTGATGGAACCTTTGTGTCCTTTAAGTCATCAAAGAGTTAGATGCTAGGTGGGCAACTTCGTGGGCTACTTTCATTTGTTGTGTATACCTAGTTGTAACGACTGACATGACATTTTTTTGCAACTTTTGACTGCATCTGTAAGCAAATCTGTACTTAGAAGACTCATACTAAGCCTAGATATGATTTGAGATACTGGAAACATCTTTACTTTTTTTTTGTGACCCACTATACTTTAGGAAGTTGTTATGTTGGTTGCCACACATTGTTTAATTAAACTACACATTAATGGATTAATGTGTAGTTTAATTAAACAATGTTTGGCTGCATTTTGTTATTTACCAGCTGCTTTGTACTTATTAGACTATAAAACAGCCTAGTCCTGATTTGCAATACTGGAAACGTTTTTACACTTAGCTATTGATACTTTTGCAGTATGTGTTTTTTTTAATTGTGACATTCTGGGTGTTTGATTTAATTCTTTAATTTGCAGTGTAGACATAATTGTAACTACATACATATCGGTTTTTATACTTCATATTTGCTAGCACTTTTCTACATTTTAGACTATAGCAAAGATTAGATCTAGCTGTAATTTGAGGTAGGCTACTGGAAACATCTTTTCATTTGTGTCATCCAAATTTCTTTAGTGAGTGGTCATGTTGGTGGTAACACTTTCTGTGTTGGATTTCGTCCATTAATTTATAAGGTATACTTAGTTGTACGAGTAGCAATCGGAAAAAACACTTTTATTTTACAACATTAGGCTGGATATTTGCAAGCACCTTTGTATTCGTTAGGACTACATGAAAGAAAAGTATTTATTTGAGATAATGGAAATATCTTTATATTTTATCATCCAAAATTCTTTGTTGATTTGTTTTGTAGTTTGTTACACTCTTCGTGTTGGATGAACTACTTTATTTCAAGTTTCTTCATGTATAGATAGTAATTTCAGTGCATTTAAGTATACTTATGTGTGTGTATATGTGTGTGTGTATGTGTGTGTGTGTGTGTGTGTGTGTGTGTTTGTGTGCATGTGAGAGTGTGTTGTGTGCGTTTTTGTCCGTTTAGATGTGTTCGTGTATGTCTTCTCTCTCTCTCTCTCTCTCTCTCTCTCTCTCTCTCTCTCTCTCTCTCTCCTCTCTCTTTCTCTCTCTTTTTTCTCTATCTTTTACTCTCTCACTCTTTCTCACTCACTCTGTCTCTCTTTGTACTTTCTCTGTTTCTCTCTC
>NW_004797632.1:213727-224928 GCF_000002075.1 Aplysia californica | reverse complement strand
TTTCTGAGGTAAAAATAGTGAGAAAATGGCCGCCAAAGATTGGTCATTTCCTTATCTTAAGAGTCAATGCTAACTGAAAATTTACATATTTTTGTGCCTTTAATCAACGTTTTTCAGAAAAATCCACACAGAAATGAGTTTTTTAATGGGCATGAAAGGCGTTGAGCCAAAAAATAAAAATTTGATAAAAATTAACAAACCTGTAGAAAAAAGCAAGTTTCTTCACTTTGATTATTTTGACGATAGCCTGATTACACCACGCTGCCACACAAATAGATACAACAATCAAAAAGGAAAAACACTTCTGCACAACAATGAATGGGGAAGAAGTATGTCGACACAATAATGGGTTGCACGTACATTATAAAGTCCTCAAACATTTAAAATTCAATCATATGAGGAAACACTTAAACGGCAAACTTTTCTAAAAACTCACCAAGGCTGTGTAAAATGTACAGACAAGTCCTATGGTGAGAATACAGGCCCATAGAGGAAGATCCGTAACTGAAGAGATACAATGATGTGGTGATTAAAGATATCGTGATAAAGTCTGTTTTGAAAAAAAACAAGATATTTCAAGGGAAAGTCTATAGGCATAAAAGATTTCGTGACCAAGTCTATAAGGTTAAAAGATTTTGCGTCAAAGTCTCTAAGGATAGTTTTATTTTTAGTAGAGGTTTTACAGCGCTCTCAACTGCATAAGGTCATATGAGTGCCAGAAGATTAGAGGTGTTACAAGAGAGTAACAAACATAAAAAAGAAGAAGGGGAGATAAGGACGATAGATCTTTCTTAGGAAAGAAGAAACAAACCACACCAGGGCACCCGCCAACCACCTACATCTATATAAGGATAAAAGATGTTGTGACAAAATAATGTATAAGGATAAAAAGTACCGTAATACATTTTGTGAGGATGAAATATACCGTGAAGCATTCTGTGAGAATAAAAGCTGAGTCGGGCCCAGAAAGATTTCTTTTCTCTCCCTGAATGGGCAAAAGCTACCATTGGCATAATACGACCGATTGGATTCTCTACTTTGATTACCAAACAAGTTGGATTTTTAAGGTTACCATCAAATTAAGAGGAATTCGGTCAAATTCTGTCAACTTAGTTGCATCAACCCCTCTACAGAGAAAATCTAGCTGACTTTTCAATTTTATTGACAGCGCACATGAGGTTTCATGAATCTAAAATTAGAGACTCTTCCGCTATAACACGTAGATTTCCAAAAACCAAAACCAAAAAAACCCAAAAAAATAAAACCACCATGATATTCAACACTTACTCACACTGAACGCTGTCCAACTTACCTGCGTTGAGAGCCAGTGAGGGGGCATACAGTACAACTCCCATGTACAGTAGCTGAAGACGAGATAGCAACAATAAAAAATAAAGGATTCCACGTGTACTGATTTGTTGAAAGTAAGACAGTGAGGGGTGATACTGTCATGAAATTGATAAATGAAAGAGGTCCGCCTGCTTGCAAGGATAGTTCATCCCACTCAGTCCTGGTTGGGCCTAGAAAGCATAATCGGAATAATCCGCCCCCAACATTATTTACATTTTTGTAGAGGTAGACGCAAAAAGTTTTTATCTAAAACAAAAAAACCCACCCCCACCCCATAGTCGCCATTAGAAATTATATCAATATGTCATTACACCACAACAGAAAAGTGGTTTCTAAGGTCACTGCTGAGAGTTTCTTGGAGAGCAAATAAAGTCAAATGTGGTCGTACTTCAAGAAGCCCAAGTGAGTTGGTAGTTGGTATTTATTATTGAAAAAGCATTAAGAGAGACACACATGCAGTGTCTGGAATACATGAAGAGACAAAACGGCCCTGATCATTTCGCTTTCACTGTCATAATTGAGGGCTAACGAAGAAGGTGGAGACCCAGATCAACTTGTACGGAGAACCTAAACAGATGGGTGACGGGGAAAGATCAGGAAAACGTAGCATTTTTTGTTTTTTGTTGTAGATCATTCGAGCAAAAGAAGGAATGGAGAACCATGAATGCCGATGTCTGTTCTGACACTTGATGATGATGATGATGATGATGATGATGATGATGATGATGATGATGATGATGGTGATGGTGATGATAACACTTGACGGATTTACCAACCAAAGTTTCCATTACATATATTTGCAGATTTAATCACCAAAACACATGACGGATTTACCCAACTGGCATATGTGATATAACTGATTAGTGCATCAATGTCGTAAACAGGAGTCCTGGGTTCGATTTCCGAGAGGGGGGGGGGGGGATTTCTGTCAACTATATGGGTTTTTCTACTGGAATGTTGTGTCCTTCTAAGCCAGTGTTGGCTCTGAAAGGCAGGGTGAAAAGCCTACCTCCTAAATGGTCTTAACCCTTTGATGCATGAGGTATGAAGCATGAGGTATGGAGCATGAGGTATGAAGCATGAGGTATGAAGCATGAGGTATGAAGCATGAGGTATGAAGCATGGGGTATGAAGCATGAGGTATGAAGCACAGCACTCAGGCCCATGACATTTGGTGCGTAGGTTCTATTTGGGGTGAAAACAAGGTAGAAAGACGAGTTTTTCATCTCGGGGCATCCTGATGGGGGTGTCAGATTGTCATACACTGGACAGTATGCATCAAAAGGTTAATCGTGTCGATGTATACGTAAAAACACCTGCAGGATTTACCAACCAGTAATAACGTGTGACGCTAAGAGCTTATACTCGTATGGGATAGAGTGCTATATATATGAAATCAAATTAGTAGTAGTAGTAGTAGTAGTAGTAGTAGCAGCAGCAGCAGCAGCAGTAATAGTAGTAGTAGTAGTAGTAGTAGTAGTAGTAGTAGTAGTAGTAGTAGTAGTAGTAGTAGTAGTAGTAGTAGTAGTAGTAGTAGTAGTAGCAGCAGCAGCAGTAGTAGTAGTAGTAGTAGTAGTAGTAGTAGTAGTAGTAGTAGTAGTAGTAGTAGTAGTAGTAGTAGTAGTAGTAGTATCAATACAATTATTAATATTATTTTTACTATCATTATCATTACTATTATTCTTCTTATTATTATTATGATAATTATTAATAATAATACTATCATTATCATTATTATTATTAAAATCATTATTGTTTTTATTATGGTTCTTAAAATTATTATTATTATTTTTATCAATATTATTATTATTTTTATTATTACTATTATTATTATATTATTATTATTATTATTATTATTATTATTATTATTATTATTATTATTATTATTATTATTATTATTATTATCATTATTATTGAAATAATTGTTATTATTATCATAAATATTATTTTTCTAATTGACCATCCAGCAGCACTCACCATGTTGACTACAAACATCACTGAGGCCCAGGCTCTCACGGCAAAGCTGAAGCGCACCTCCAGGTACTGTGGACGAAGCCATACTGTGGTGATTATTTTATAGATAAAGGGACCATACGACGTACATATTTGGGTAGAGTGAATCAGGTAATCTTAAACAAGGGGCCATACAACGTTATTTGTTGAGTACTGATTCAGACAATTTGCTACCTTAGAATTACTAAGTTCTATATCTGCTCAAGGCCTAGTTCTGAGAAGAGAAATTTGACATTAAAAAGTTTCACGACATGCTTCAGCTTTTTGTAAGCATTTCTTTGAATATCTTGATGACGACTTCGCCGAATAATCTGACGATATTGATAGAACGGGTAGAGCATTTAATTTGGTATCTGACGTCATGGTCTAAGTAGCTAAAAAAAAAACAAAAATGTCAGACAGAACTTCGTCATTCTGAGGTAGAGAATCCAAACTGGAGCATCAGGGCGATAACCAGCTTGACAGTCACTGTAAGCTCAACAGATGATGGCAACAGTTCATACGTTTTAGACTCAAAGCAGGGTACAACAGACTAAATGAACAAAATATGTATGGAAAGCGAAAGATATTTTGAAACGAGTTGTAATAATTCTATCATGTATGGTATGGTCAGGAGCAATGATAAAGAAATAAACTTCCCCTCACCAATGGCTTAAACTGAAAAGAGGTTGTTGCCAACTCGTCTAACTCAAAATATACGTTTGAGGTGGAATTATGAACGAGTTCGAAAAACGTTTTTCTTTCTCTTGCCAGCCACGCCAGTAAACTGTTGTGTAAGAGAAACAATAATTGTTTTGTATCAGAAAAGACTAGTTGTAAGTCTAATGGTTTCAGAGAATAGGGGTCCATTCATCAACAGTCCATTACGCATGAAACTGAACGCTTTATTTCCGAGACAGTGTTATCTAATAAACAATTTTAAATTACGACCAGATTTATTAAACATTGACCCACAGTTCTTTAATTAAATCTGGAATTTCCCAAGTTATCTGTGAACTTTCTAAATCAAACACTCGAAGTGGCTTGAGACTGTTTGCTTTCGGTCACTCCACTGATTGTTTCGCTCTATGACTTGTATGACCTGATATACGTCGACGAGGTTTTGATTGAATGTGATTATCAGACAGGTCCGAAGTGGGTCAGCAAGACATGAAAGATCCAGCACTTGGCGATTCTCCTCTCTGTGAGATAAGGCGACACTTGAGTGTGTGTCCGAAATGTGTACAAGGGAAAGTGTAAATACATGCACGTCCGTACTAATGTAGTCACTTCTTAATGGGGGTTGTTCCCTCGTTCCAGAATCATATATGTTGGTGTGTCGGAAAGTAGAGCATGAATTGGTCATCAGAGATCGGATTATTTTTGTTTGTGTTTTTGTTTTTGTTTATTTATTTTTGGTAAGAGTTTTACATCACTTGAAACACAATTAGGTCTTATAATTGCCGAAAATTAAATGTGCTACATAGGCGTAACAAACGCGAAAAAAAGAAGGAAGAAAGGTAAGGACAATAGATGTTTAATAGGAAATAAGAAGTAAACCACACCGGAACACCCACCAACAACCCACTGATTAGATCCGCGCCCGCCCTTAGAGTCAGCGTCAGCGTGAAGATGCTCTAAACTTGTCTTATTAATATAATATGTGTCACACATAGTTGAATAAGGCGCTCGTCAATTTTTGGGCACGTGGAGTTATTGGTATCACCTTACAGCTTATTCAGTTGTCTTGGTATGGGAGAAAAAAAAGTCCATCTATCTTGAAGAGAAGTCAAGATATTTTAGATTGAAGAAGGTGTAGGGTCGCCAGGTTTCAAAAGTAGAATTAGCAAGAAAATGGCCGTCGACGTTTGGTTATTTCCATAGCTTGATAGTCCGTGAACACTGAAAACTTACATTTTTGTTGCTTTAATGAATCTTTTTTAGGTAGAATCTACCCAGAAATATGTTCTTAATTGGATAACAAAGGTATTAGGCTAAAAAACAAAGATTCGATTAAAATTGCCAAACTGTCAGAAAAATGTCAGTTTCTTTAATTTCATTATTTTGACAAGCGCCTGAATTCACCCTGCAGCCTCACATATGTTCTCTATTGGGAGTGAACAATATAGCGTTCTCACGCCACTGGGATTTTCAGGGTTGTAACAACACAAGCCATGTTTTTAAATGATATTTCGCGGAAGAAGGACAGAATCAAAATTTATTGACGACTTTTTTTAGCCTTAGATCGAGACTGGACAGTTAACGGATCGCAGTACTTTGAAACGTCTACTTTCACTAAGTAAACACATCATGTCCCTGTCAACGACAAAACATGTTCAGAAAGAAACATAAGTATAGACGAAAGTGAGGGATATGCACTTTTTTGTTGGACATTTTAAACAGAGGACAAAAGCTAATTGCCTTGGAGAATCCAACATCAAATACAGATCTAGCGAAGTTACAAGGAAGCATAAAAGTGTTGTCAAGTGAAGTATATTGACACAAAAACGACCATTTAGTTCAAAGGAAAAAATGGAGGAAGATTGACAAAAACAACAGATGGAAAGAAATGAAACAGTACCGACCAGTTGCGCCCTTTAGTCGGCTACGCTCATCTTCTTGAGAAGTGGAACCAGACAAAACCTCCCAAATGAAGATACCATGACCCAAAAAAACAAACAAAACACAGTAATAATGATAAATAAATAAACATCTATCGTCCTTATCTCCCCTTCTTCTTTTTTATGTTTGTTGCTCTCTTGTAACACCTCTAATCTTCTGGCGCTCATATGACCTTATGCAGTTGCGAGCGCAGTAAAACCTGTACTAAAAATTAAGGAGTCAAGACTCACCTCGTAGGCGCTGGTGAAGCTGAGCTTGTGGAAGAAGGGTAGGAACACGTGATTGGTCACTATACAGGTGGGGATCATGGACAGTCCAGCCAGCCAGTAGGCGGTGTTCACCTGGTACATCTCTGTGGGAGGGGAGGGGGAGGGGGAGGGGGAGGGGGATGGAGGGAAGTGGTGGGAGGTTGAGGAAGGTGGAGGGGAGGGGAGTGGTGGGAGGTGGAGGGAGGTGGAGGGGAGGGGAGTGGTGGGAGGTGGAGGGGAGGGGAGTAGTGTAATGGAGAGGTGTGTTATTAGACTCCATGCGGAGGGCGGGAGGGGGTATAATAATTATTATCATTCAGCACCAAGGGGTAGAGGCAGGTAGGTACACAAGAAGACTCAATGGTGGAACGGAGGTATTTTGTTTGATTTGGTAAGTGATTTACAGAGCTCGCTACTGCATATTTTAAAGGTCATATGAGCGTGCATGACACATCAAAGATATTTCGTTTTGGTAAGATTTTTAAAATTTTGCCAAGGTGACAATGGAAGCCTACTCTTACCGATTTTAGGACCACCAAGGGCTCTTTCTGGTGCGCAACTTCTACACAGGACTATCTAGATTTTTGCCCTTGTCTGAGTAGCTTAGGTGTTAGGTGTTAGATCTTACCTACCCAAAGGCTAGGAGCGTGGCTGAAAGACAGCAGTAAGAAGGAGCCAAGGAGTAGCAGTAGAAAGGCTGCAGATCGAGTCGGGAGCCCAGAGGAGGGGGCAAAGGAGGTGATGGGGTAGGAGCAGAAAGTGGAGACGAAAGCAGACAACAGAACGTTGCTAGAGAGCGGGAAAGGAGGTGAAAGGAGAGCACTTTTAGAGAAGAATTTTTTTTTTCAGTGGCTACCCGAATTCGAACCTGTGACCTTTGAATGAGAGGCGAACACCTTAACCTCTAGGTCACGAGAGCCCCCATTCAATAAGTAGCCTTAGAAAAGCTGCAGAAAGAGTCAGGCGTCCAGAGGAGGGGGCAAAGGAGGTGAGTTGGGGATTGCAGAAAGAGGAGACAAACATTCTTAGAGAGCAGGAAAGGATGTGAAAGGAGACAATTTTAGAGAAGAAAAGTTTCGCTTACCATCCGGATTCGAACCCGGTGCCTATTGAATGAGAGGTGAACACATTAACCTCTAGGCCACGACAGCCCCCAGCCAATGAAAAGTAGTAGAAAAGCTGCAGAAAAAGCCAGAGGAAGGAGCAAAAGAGGTGAGTGGGTGGTGGCAGAAAGTGGAGACAAACATAGAGAGCAGGAAAGGTTGTGAAAGGAGACAAATTTTAGAGAAGAAAATTTCCGCCACCATTCGGATTCGAACCCGGGATCTAGGCCACGAGAGCCCGTCTAAAACAGCACCTGGACATGGATGGCTGGTGCCTCTATAAATAAATCATTGATGATCAAGGTCAAGGCCACGAGAGCCCCCCCCCCCCCCCCCCGCCCCGATGGAGTCTGAGAGTGAGCAGTCAATACAATGACAGACAAAACTCACCCGTGGGAGTTCCCAGCACAGTGATGGCCGACATGAAACTGGCCATGAGGGACATAGCGATGGGGAAGATGGCCATGTCTCTCCCGCCCATCAAGATATCCTCGGACGTCGCCTTGTGGGCCATGCGGTACTCCTTGATGATGTAATATATACCTGGAAGGGAAATGTGAGAGGAAGGGTAGACATTGTGTGTTCATTTTCAGTTTCATTGTATTTTGTTGTGAGTTGTTGATTTTTAAAATATTTTTTTTTGGTCGGGGGTTAGGGGGGAGGGTTACTTTGGAAATCATCATCATCATCATCATCATCATCATCATCATCATCACCATCACCATCATCATCATCATCATCATCATCATCATCATCATCATCATCACCATCATATCATCATCATCATCATCTTCATCATCATCTTCATCATCACCACCATCATCATCATCATCATCACCACCATCATAATCATTATTATCATCATCATCATTGACAGCTTACCAATGCCAGCAGAGACGACCAAGACAAGCGCCAACAGGATGTAGTCGACCACGCCCAGCTCGCCCACCTTGTCCCCTGGACACGTCTCGCACACTGCACGACACACTTCCGTCTGGGAGAAGGCGGACGCCATCTTGTCTCCTCACGAGTCGTCTCTCCTTTGTTGACTCTATGATATAGTAGAAGAACGTGGTGATAATAATAAATAGCATTTGTAAAGCGCATAACCCCGCTCAACAGCAGGCTCTTTGCGCTTTGCACTATATTATTACCCCACCAGACCATAGAACACTCAGAAACATTCTCAGCTTCCAGGGAAGCATACGGTGCAAGTAGCTGATTAAGCGCTCAAACACTAACAAACTGACAAGATCTTTCACTGTCTATAGCCGGGTACCCATTCCCACCTTGGTGAAGTGAGGAAAACTCGTGTAAAGTGCCTTTCCCATGGACACAACGCCGGGTCCCTGACAAGATTCGAACCCACGACCATACGGTTGCGAGTCCGAGAGCCTAATCACTAGGCCACCGACGCCACAGAGAACAGAGAGAGAAAGAGAGAGAGAGAGAAAGAGAAAGAGAGAGAGAGATAGAGAGAGAGAGAGAGAGACAGAGAGAGCTACCCCAGAATTACAAAGTTCCTAGTTTTTTGGTGTTTTTTAAAGTTTTAGTAAAGGTTTTACGGCGCTCGCAAATGCATACGGTCATATGAGCGCCAAGATGTGGATGTCAACAGAGAAGTCCTTACAGGGAATCAGACTTTGACTGCTCATCTCTCTAGCTTCAACTGAACAAAGTCTGCTTCGACTATCGGGCACCCCAAAAATAGCGGGTCACAAGAGTATGACAAACATACAAAAGAAGTAGAGGAAAATGACGATAGTAAGGATTAGGAAAGAAAAAGCAACAGTTCCCTGTTGTAGTTCAGGCACAGATATGAGTCAGCCCATTTACAATTCTACTGTACATTAGAACGAGGAATGCCCCCCCCCCTTCCCCCTTCTTTGGGAATGGCCTAAACATACTTCAGTCAGTGGCACCGCCCAGGGGGTACAAGATTCTTTCTGCTCAGTACCTAGTTTTGAGAAATTCGACGTAAAAAATGTTTGAGTGATAAGCTTTTTCGAATGCAATTCTTTCAATGTCTTGATAGCGACTCCGAGTAATCTTGCGATTTTCGTAGAGCAGATAGAACATTTGCCTTCTGACCTCACTGTCTTATTAACTCAAAACGCCGAAAATGTCAGCTTGTAATTCTAAGGTGGCGAACTGGCTAAAACATCCTCTAGGCATGGATCAGAGACCGTGAATATTGGACATGGATGGCTGGTGCCTCTATAAATAGATTAGTAATGAAGGTAAAAAAGAACTGGGGGCACTGTGTTAGCGCAGTCAGCATCATGCTGGACTATAAAGCATATTGCCCTGGTTTGAATTGCAGACTGGACGTTTTGGAACTTGGGTCGTTTTGTGGAGTTTATAAAGCTGTCAGCACATTTGGCTAAGTAGTATCGGAAACGGACGTTATATTCAGAGGTTTCTTCTCTTAAATAACTTCATAGTGTTGATATCGGCAATGTATCCTTACACTACTTACTTACTTACTTACTTACTTACTTACTTACTTACTTACTTACTTACTTACTAACTTGCTTACTAACTTGCTTACTAACTTCCTTCCTTCCTTCCTTCCTTCCTTCCTTCCTTCCTTCCTTCCTTACATACTTTAAAATACTTCTATACTTATATGCTTACTTACTCACTTACTTGCTTACTTACTTACTTACTTACTTACTTACTTACTTACTTACTTACTTACTTACTTACTTACTTATTTACTTACTTACTTACTTACTTACTTACTTACTAACTTACTCACTTACTTACTTACTTACTTAATTACTTACTTACTTACTTACTTACTTACTTAATTAATTACTTATTTACTTACTTACTTACTTACTTACTTACTTACTTACTTACTTACTTACTTACTTACTTACTTACTTACTTACTTACTTACTTACTTACTTACTCGTAACTGCCAGTATCTTACGCTCAGTTTTAGTAAAACTTTAACAGCACTTGCAACACAATAAGGTCATAATAAATGCCGAATATTACAGGTGCTACAAGAGAGTAACAAACGCAAAACAAGAAAAAGGGGCGAAGAGAACTATAAATATTTATTTGATAGGAGAGTAGGAGCAAACCACACCAGAGCACCCGCAAAGCTCCATCTGTCTTACTTACTCTGTCATCTACAGAATGTGTATCATTTAGGATCCAGTAGAATTAGATTCTTGTTATTTTGGAGGCATATAGAGTTATTTGTAGTATCTAAAAGCTTGTTTCATTTGTCTTGCCTTTGGCAAAAAAAACACCCATCTAATTTGAATAGAAGTCGAGATTTTTGTGATTGAAGGAGGTCAGGGTCGCCTGGTATCAGAGGTAAAATTAGAGAGAAAGGGGCAGCGAAAGTTAGGCGACTCCCAAAGCTTGAGTGTCCTTGGAAACTGTACATTTGCTTATTTGTGTGTCTTTAAACAACGTTTTATAGTAAAACTTTAAACAAAAATGTGTTCTTAAATGGAAATAGAAAATAGAAGGTATTGAGACCCCCCCCAAAAAAAAAAATTAATTAAATAAAATAAAAAATAATAATAAGCTTGAAAATTTGAATACATTTGGCCAATGGCCAGAAATATGTCTTTCTTTTTTCATTATTTTGACCAGTGCCTGATTTTACCAGGCTACCTCAAATACCAATTAGGCGGCTGTCTAACAACCTGATCCAGGCAGGCCACAGCATCACAGCTCACAGAGAGAGTTCAGTAATTAAGTTCTTTTAGTCAGAACACAACGTTTTATGTTACTGTTGTACGGTGTACTGTATTGTAAAGCGCTCATAGCCTGTGTACTTAATCTGGGTTGAACGCTTTATAAATGTCATTTATTATTATTATTATTATTATTATTATTAGTAGTAGTAGTAGTAGTAGTA
>NW_004797632.1:211680-212839 GCF_000002075.1 Aplysia californica | reverse complement strand
CCCCCCTAATTCCCTATTAAAAACAAACAACAAAAGAAAAACAAACACAAACACAAAATCTCAAGAGTACAGTTGAGGTCGCCACCGATACGATATGTGAGGCAGCGTGGTGGAATCAGGCTCTCGTCAAAATAATCAAAATGAAGAAACTTGAATTTTTTCCGCAGGTTTGTGAATTTTTATCAAATTTTTGTTATTTGGCTAAACACCTTTCTTCCCCATTAAAAAACTAATTTCTGAGGTGATTTTTCTGAAAATTGTTGATTAAAGGCGCAAAAATTGTAGAATTTCAGTTACCACGGACCCTTAAGCTAAGGAAATAACTAACCATTTTCTCACTAATTTTACCTCTGAAAACAAGTGACCCCCACCTCCGTCATTCGCAAATATCTCAACTTGTATTCAAGATAAATGGGTATTTTTTCATCCAAATAAAGACAAGTGAACAAGCTTTAAGATGATACCAATAACTTTACATGCCCAAAAATTGACGAGAGCCTGATTCCACCACGCTGCCTCACATATGGTTATAATTTGAAGACGAGAAAATTTAGTCGGATAGCCAAAATCATCAGAAGGAATTAGATGAATAATGAAGTAGAACTTACAGGACCCCCTCCCCCTCCCTCCCCCAAATCCCCTATTAAAAACCAAACAACAAGAAAAAAGCAAAAAAACAACAACAACAAAAACAACAACAAAAACAAAACGAAAAGAGTACAGTCGCACGGTCTCTGTACAATATGTAGTTCCGATGACTCGGAGTTTCGCTATCACGCTTTTCTGTTCCATGAAGACAACTCTTGGGACTTGAGATATTCGAAGTACACTTTGGAGGATTATGAGTTGTGAGGCAATAATACTACAACTACAATCTTTAGAGAATGTTTGTATGTCTCTGCAACAAAAATAAGTTTGTCGTTGAAGTTCAAGTTCAAGATAAATAAATTGTGTGAAAAACTTTGTGTGTGCGAAAGTTAAAGAAACGCGCCGTCATGCAAACGAAGCCAAAGGGGAATAGCGAAAAATTAGTGAAAGACCTACCTACGAATGACACCCTCCAACCATCCACAATTACGCTATACTTTCCGTAGGTATATGGTTTATCTATCTATCTATCTATCTATCTATCTATCTATCTATCTATCTATCTATCTAT
>NW_004797632.1:182353-209755 GCF_000002075.1 Aplysia californica | reverse complement strand
AGAGGGAGGGGGGGTGAGAGGGTGAGAGGGAGATGATGAGTGCCAGCTCGATACCCCAGAATTATCAAGCTTTATCTGCTCAGTACCTCGCTCTGAGAAATTGAAATTTGACGTAAATTTTTCTTCTTTTTTTTTGAGTTTTAAAGCATGTCATACGTTTTCGAAAGCAATTCTTTGAATATCTTGATGACGTCTCCCAATAATTTTTATGATTTTGATAGAGCAAATAGAACAGTTTGGTTTCAAACCTCATGTTTTAGTAACTCAAAAAGGTTAAAAATGTCAGATAGAACATTGTAATTCTGAAGTAGCGCCAGGCAGGTCATACTTCTTGTCTTACTATATGTTGTTTCTATTGGCCTGACTGTGTCAGACTGTGTCTTTCTCTGCATCTCCTCTTTTTTCATCTTTACTCAAGCCAAACGCACAAAAACCTTTCGCTTTTATTAATAAGACTAAGAGGTGAGAGAGGAAGAGGATCTACAGGTTACAGTCAGTGGTATGGCATTGGAAAGGTTTGATGCCCCTGTGAACAGTGGACGGTTATTCAGTATGCAGGGGCCTCAAACAGGAAATGGTGAGAGGAATCTTGAAGACACTTTTTCCTTCCTTCCTTCCTTCCTTTCTTCCTTCCTTCCTTCATTCCTTCCTTCCTTCCTACCTTCCTTCCTTCCTTCCTTCCTTCCTACCTACCTTCCTTCCTTCCTTCCTTCCTTGATGCCTTCCTTAACAGCCCTGGGTTCAAAAGTGACTGGTTGGGAATTCGAACCAGGGACCTTTTCCCCAAAACTAGGACGATACTGATTTGCTTGTTTGTTCGACGAGGCGTTATACATCTTACATCAGATTGAATCAAATGAAATCGAAAAATCTGTATTTAAAAAATGAAGTCATATCCCAAAATGGAGCATCTTCAAGCCTTGGCGGATGTCCAGAACATACGTCCTCGATGAGTTTATTGCATGAAGAGTTTAAGCAAGTGACTTAAAATGTCTAAAGCCTCGTCGAACAGATCCGATATATTGGGAAGCAGGTTGCTGGGATACTATACCAGCTGAAAGGAGAATATGTCTTGAAGAGAAAAAGAAGAATTAGAGATAAAAGATGATTTGTAGCATCTGCTATGGTCAAGAGGACCAATGAGCGTAGAGTTTGCACATTTTCCACATTAAAAGGTAGTGCCGGTAGTTTAGTGGTCACGCTACCGGACACGTAATCGTGAGGCTGCGAGTTCTGGGGGTTCGAATCTCATCTCGGCCCGACGTTGCGTCTTTGGGGAATACTCTTTACGTGAATTTCCCATTTGGCTCGGTCCTTTCAGATGTGAATGTTAAACTCGGAGGTCCCGCCTCTTATATAGCCTGATAGTGTTGAGAGGGGCGGTAAACATATAACATTTCACCATTTTTTCACTACATTAAAACTTTCATTTCCACCCAAGATGTTCACTACGTGCAGGCCTTTCTCTTAGCTTCATTATTTCTAACGGCTTTTCTTTATTATAAAAATGACAGTTTAAATGGACGTGAAAACTGTAGTACTAAAGAAAACAAACAGAACCCAAACAATGAAGTTACCCAAATAAGACTTGTATTGCAGCAAAAATCACCGTGGGACACAATACTCTCCCTTTACTGGCTATTGAACTTGTATAGAAACCTTGATGTTGTCTTTGACACGTTCATGTTTGGGATCAAAACCCAATTAGATGAAAAATATATTCTCGTAACTGGAGTTCCAATAGTTTTGTTTTTCATCTGAACTTGCATGTTTTTATTTTTATTTCTTTAATGAAAGATACTTCTCTCAATTCTTAAAGAGAACATGT
The DNA here is from genome assembly GCF_000002075.1 of Aplysia californica. Classification (NCBI taxonomy): domain Eukaryota; kingdom Metazoa; phylum Mollusca; class Gastropoda; order Aplysiida; family Aplysiidae; genus Aplysia; species Aplysia californica. The sequence goes on along the minus strand of NW_004797632.1, from coordinate 207,927 downwards.
AAACAAGAGGTATAATATCTTGTTAGGATTCTAGCTTTCTAATGAGCTTAATAAGATAATAGGTTTAATTGGGAAACTTCCTTTCAGTAAGTAGGACAAGTTAATCCCCACATTCATGGTAGATCTCGTCACTAGATGGGTTTAGTTGTCTGTTGTTTTTGTCTTGGTTTTTTCTTTTTGTAAGTGTATCATCAAAGCAAAGAAATTTGCGAAAAGGATATCATTTAAAAATTTCTCTTCAGCAGTGTCTTGTCAGGACAAGTAGAAAATTCACCTTCGGGCTAAGAAGTGACTCTCATTACAAGTGTTACAGCCTTAAAATCGAGTTTTTCGCAAGCTTGCTGTTTGAACCGGTGAGCAGATTATCTTGGGAGTTGCAACTCTTTAGGACTTGTGGTTTCTCTCTTCTCTGATTGTCTTTATCAATGTAAAAAAAAAATGGTAGATTCGTCGAGAGCAATAAATTGTCTCGGATTCAGAAGTCGAATGGCATAAAATATGACCAAAATGTCAATATGCGTATTGTACATTTCCTTTGGAAGCTTGTGACTTGCGATGAGTCGACGTTTAAAATTCCAAATTTCTTCTGGGGTACAGTTTTCCGTTGCGCATCGGCCTGTTGAAGAGAAGATAAAAATAGGACAGAAAAATTGTTAGCTATGCCTCATGACGCTGACCTTTTAAAAGTTTTGATAAAACAAAGAGACACTTTTTGAGGTAAAGAGGGGTTTTACGCTAATTACAACACAGCATAGATATCTACGACTACGAAACAGGACACCCGATTCTAAAGTAAGTCGCCAATAGAACCAAAACAACAGAGTGAAAACAACAATATTAACACGCAAACAAACCAAACAAAACCCAAAGCAATAACGAAAGAACTCAGCTGATTCAATGCATTTAACACACATACACTCATCGAATCAAACACTGAATGAATGCAATACCGGTGCAAGCAGTCTACGAGGTACGTAAAATGTTTCACAGCAGCAAGGTCATTAAGGTAACATCGTACATACCCTTGCTGTCCCATCTCTTCTTGTATTGTCTAGTCCACTCGACCCCCCCCTCTTTCGCCGAAAAGCCAACATCCTTGTATTTCCTTACCCCTCCGTATCTCCCTTTCTCCCTACTTACCCCCCTTCCTTTCTTCCTTCTTACCCCTCAATATCCCTCTTTACCCCTCCTTATCCGTCCCTACCCCTCCTTCGTTATCCCTTTTTAACCCTAATTACCCCTCCTCCCCCCCTCCCTCTTTCTCCCTCCTTTTCACTCTTACTCCCTCCTTACCCCTGCTCCTGCTCCATCTTGCGGAGTTTCCCTCGGTACCGCTCCAGCGCCTGCTTGTGTCTCCGAATGTTCTTCCTGTAGGCAGAGATGAGGTCGTGGCGTGCCAGAACCATGGCGGCACGGCGTTCTTCTGCCAGGAGGTCTCGTAAGCTGTCTCCTGGACACACAACAGCGGTTCTTTAGTATTTGGTCACCTTTAGGGACAAGCCGGCTAACCCAGATTTCAACGGTTTCCAGAAATCTTGACCTACACCAAAAGTGGGCATTACCCTACCTATAGGAGAAGTTTGGGTTCATTGGTGTGTATATTTGTTTAGTTCATAAAAAACTCTCCTTGTCTTTTTAAGGAACTGAACAAGGGTCCAAAAACTTCACCTTCGATTTTCTCAGAACAGCATTTTTCGGGATCTCCCCCTTGTGCTTAAAAGCGACCATTTGTTTTAGTCAGCGTTTTCTTATCATTTAGTTACCTCAGAATTACGAGGTTCTATTTGACATTTTGGTTGTTTTGAGTTACTTTGATCATTGGTTCGGAAACCAAACGTTTTATCTGCCCTATCAGAATCGTAAGATTATTCCGAGTCGTTGTCAAGATATTCAAAGAATCGCATTTGAAAAAAATTTGATATGTTGTGAAACTCAAATTTGTTAACGTCAAATTTCTCAAAACTAAATAATGAGCAGATAGAACTTTGTTATTCTAAGGTAGCGATTTGTTTTGGTCAGCGTATTTTATGCACGCACAACACAATAAGGTTACATTACAAGTGCAGACGATAAGAGGTGTTACAAAAGAGAAACAAACACAACAAGGAAGGAGAAGGAGAGAGAACAAGAGATTTTGATAGGGAAGAAGGAGCACACCACACTAGTACACCCATCAGCCACCGACATTCATGATTAATTTTGCTGGTGAACGTGCTGTGAACAACACACAGCTGAAGGCTGATATGTATTCAAGGTGTACTCTAATATACACACAGAAACAAAAACAATAACACAGACACTCTCCCTCTTTCACTCCGTCTATTGTCTTCTCTGTTTCTCTCTCTCTCTCTCTCTCTTTCTCTCTCTCTCTCTCTCTCTCTCTCTCTCTCTCTCTCTCTCTCTCTGTCTGTCTTTCTCTGTCTGTCTCTCTTTCTCTCTGTCTCTGTCTCTCTCTCTCTGTCTCTTTCTCTCGCTATCTCTCTCTCTCTCTCTCTCTCTCTCTCTCTCTCTCTCTCTCACACACACACACACACACACACACACACACATACACCAACACTCACTAATAAACATGAGCAAAAGTAATAATGATTCGGTGTGCATGATGCAAATGTGTATAAGTTTTACCAAAAATTGAGCCTGTAAATACGTTAAGCACCCTCTGATAAGATTACGATTATTTGAGAGACAGGCTGCTTTAACCCGCTTGTTTGGACCGACTGAGGTTTAGTTTGATACAGGATCACAACAGACAAACAGACATACCCGCTAAACGTTTTCCCACAAAACGGGAGATAGACAGATTCATAAAAGTGAGTAAGACCTTTAACAAAATTAATATGTCAGAAAGAAAATAAACAAAACAACATTAGGTAAATCGACTTTGCAAAACACGCTGCATTCTACACATGTTATCAGGGGCGAAGGCTGACTTGTTTGACAGGGTAATCAAAGTGAAATGGGACCAGATAGGGCCTGGAGATATCACAATCACACAAGTCACAAGAATCTTACTGGCACTGGAGGCGGCAACTCTGAGTTGTGAATAAAAACAAATCCTGAATTCATGTTGTATGCTTGTTCAACCGCTAAAATAATCGGGAAAGTATTTCATTAAATATTTATTCTAACTAACCTTAAATTTAACTTTAGATTTGAACACACGAACACCAAGGAAAGAAGCACAGATGTCAGCACTACAATGACATGTTAAACCAGACAGCCGAAACACTTTGGTAGAGCACGCCAACTATCAATTTTTTTTTTCACATTTGGCTGTTTTTTGTCTAGCTTTTCGCGGCCAGGAGCCGCTGTCATAATCGAGGTCACGATCTGATTATAGGACGTTAAAAAGTCGAGGAAAAAAACAAGCACTAGCAGTGTAGTAGCAAGAGTCAAAGGATTATTAGGAGTTAGTTCCCCTCACATCTGTGAGGTAGACTCGACCAGTGTAATAGTTCGCTTAGATAATCAGCGCGTCTGGGTGCTTATAACTGTGGCCCGAAAGGGGTGAACAAGGTATATGCGACAATGAAACAGTTCTGACTGCTATGCACATGTTCCCTTCAAATCCATTGGTTGACTCTTCCAGCCTCACTTTAAGCTTACTTACTCAAAGCTTGTGACTGCTTATGGAGTGGCCCGATAGGGGCGAACAGGCTATTTCTGTGGCAATGAAACGGTTTTGAAGGTTAGGCATAGTCTATTGTTCATTGGTGATTATGAACGTCTTTCTACATTTAATTTATGAGGTTTACGTCTATGGGTGAATTTGACTGCGACAATGTTTCAAAATTAGGAAGGGAAGCAGTGATTATTTGATTATATAGACGCTTCGCCTATGCATGTTATCAATGTAAGCAAAGGATTGGAAAAGATTTTGGAAAGCTCCATCGAATCATCCGTCATTTTAATCTACATGCATTTTGATTGCTTAGTTATAATTAAACTCCACCATACGTGCACAACACCATTGTGAAAAGTGACGAATGACGGGGTATTACACGGAGCAGTGAAGACATTGGTGGAAGGGGAACAGGGGAAATGTTAAACCCAATGTACTGTAAGTATAGAGACGACAATATCCTTACCTTGCATAATTCCCCGAATATCAGCCAGCACACTGTTGCCTCCGGACGCCGCGTCCCCCTTCAGAAGTGGCCAAGCCTTAGTGCTCTCTCCTCCTTGATGTGAAAAATGTTTACCTTCTTTTGATTCAAGTCCTCTACTCCACTTCTTCTCTGACGGAGCTTTTGGGCTGTGAGCACTCGCGACGTCGTTATCAGGTACCAGAGACATCGCCATGAGCCCGTCGAGCGACAACAGAGGATGTTTTGGCGTTTCCCCTTCCCGACAATACGGTGGTGGTCCACCCCCCTCGGGGTCCGTGGCGAGCTGTAGCTTCTGAAGGATGGAGTTCACTTCCAGGAATCTCTTGTCGACATTCTCCAGCCTCGGCCGGAAGTCGCCTCTATCGTTGGCGTCTAGGGGCTGAGACACTTTAGTTTTGGACGCACCCGTTGCTCGCAGCTGGTCGCCGTGCTTTGGTGAGGAATCTTTCCTGAATGCAGACCTCAGGAATGTCTCCTGCATGTCTTTGTGGATCATAGGCGCTATATCCAATTTGATCTTTGCAGATTTTTCTTTAAAATCAACCGGTGAGGCGTTTCTTCCTTGATGCACATTGTGATCACGTGATCCGAACAAAGGCTTATTTTTGCCGTCTGTGTCGACTCTCGAGTGATCTTCTTTTTCAAGTGGGCGGGTCGTAGACGTAGGGGGAGACGTAACAGACGAAGGTTTCGACAGATCTGTTTTTCCTTTACTCACAGCTGCAGTTGAAGGTTTTTCATCTTTGATTTCCCACAGATCCTCCGCTATGATGTCGTCCCGACAGTTGAGCCACTCCCAGTACCCTAGACTTCCGGTGCCCATGTAGCTGGGAGCTTCACAGTGGGGGAACTCTTTATTTGTTTTATTGTCTGTCCCCGAGACGCCCAATTCTCTTTTCTTCTTTGTATCGCAATTTTGGGGAGACATCGGCTTGTTGTTTGAAGGGACGCCGAGATACAGTTGACTCGGACTCAATGCGGTTTTAACATTCGGGTTAGTAGTTTTTGGACTTTTTGACGAGGCAGCGAGGTGATGTGAGGACATCTGTGTGTCCGACTTCGTTTGGCGTCTGCTCTTTTCTGTTTCTTGTTTTTGTTTCTTTGCCTGCTCCATTCTTTCCTGCTGCAGTTCAGAAAAGTTTTCAATAAAAGTCTTCGACCATTTGTCTTTTATTTCAGTCATTAAAGCGCTTGACTTTGCATTCTCTTTGGATTTGTCTGACTTCCGAACATTAGCGTTAGTGCTAGAAGAGGAGTCGACTGGTGATCCCTGACGTTTGGCTGTGCCGAGAGCTACGGGCAAACCCGTCAACTTTTGTTCTGGCTTCAATCCGTTCTCCAGCTGTACAGCCGCTTCTTCCTCTCCCGACACAGCTTTCACCTTTGAACCCTTCCTAGCAGCTCTGTTTAATCGGGAATCTGTATTCCGTTCAGCACGTAGTTGCCCGTCAGATTTTACTCCCTTAATACTTTTACCAGAACTGCTTAGCGCATCTTTGGTGGAACGGCCTGATTTTGATTCCGATTTTTTGACCGCCTTCATTTTCTTAAGGAGGAACTTTGACCACTGATCGGTGTCAGAGACGTCAGGAACTTTACTGCAGTCTTTAGGGACGGCGGCAGAACCGTGTGCTTCTACTTCTTTGGACGTTTTGGCGTTTCCTCCTTGTGGCTCGCATAGACTAGACGCAGGGATGTGGCTGGTGCTCGACTGTCCCTTTGACTGTGTAGACTTTCTGCGAGGAGTGCTCAGTTCTTCTTGGGAGACGCGGAGCTGGGGCTCTTTGTCTCTCGGAGGTTTATTCAAAGGCGCGTAGGTGGACTGTGGGCCACGAGTAGTTGGGGCTGGCGTCTTTATTTCTGGTTTTAGTTCAGTTACTTGTGTTGGTTTATCAGCATATCTCTTATTGTTCCCTTGGTTGTGTAGGAGAATACCACGCCGAATGGCATGCTCTTTCGTCTTATCCGATTTTACTTTTGAAGAACCTTTCGCTTTACCACCAGACTTCGTAAAAATCAAGCCATCGTATTTTGGTACGGCATCCTTCCCAACAAATATTCTCGAGTCACGCGGGCTTTTTTTCCTGAGAGCTGACAGTCGGAGCTGAGCCAGTCTTTCCTCCACTACGTCGGTCCAGTAGTCACTGTGCTGTGTCCTCCAGCTCCTCTTGGCCGAAGGCTTGCTGTGTGTCTGATCAACGACGTGGGACCGGGGCGCCGCGCTGCCGAAAATGCCGTCGTCTATGAACACGAAGCTACTTCTGTGATCATCGAGTTTACTCTTTCCTGGCTTGTCCTTTGATGAGCGGACTGGGTTGCCGTCCTGGAAGACCCTATCAGCTGCCTCCTGCTGCTGCTCTTTTGTTTTATCGGTGGTCAGAATAAAGTTCTTGGGATTTGTGCCGTGTATTTTATGAAGCCCAGCAGCGCTTTTCTGTGCAGTGTTGGTAGATCTCACTTCTTTGACTTTGTTTAGTTCAGATGTGTAGTTCATGGTTGGCATCTTGTCCCAACCCCAGGGCGCGTAAGGGTGGCTGGCCTGTGTCACAGGCAGATCTTCAACGTGAGAAGGACGTATCTCCATCATTTCATTCGTTTCTCGACTCGGCCCAAAAGGTTTTCCGCTAGTGGCTGGTCTTGGAAACAGCTTACTAATCATGTCATCATTGGTCCGATTTGTTTCTTCGTTTCCTGGTTTCCTATTTTTGCGGAAAACTATTGAATCTTCATGAATGCTTTGTTCTTGTGTGGGACGTCTGGAATTTTGAAACGTTTTGTAAGAGTTTTCTGTTTTAGAGCGCTTCAAAGCTTTTCCCAATTCTTTGGCCACGTTGGTTACATGTGAAGGATTAAGCGCATTTTGCGAACTCGATTGACTAATATTGTTATTTTCTCTGCTACTGACATTTTTCTTTTGCAACTGGTTGGTTTTGAAGAACCTTGGTATTTGCTCGCTCGGATTACTGTTTGATGACATTGCAAACTGCTGGCTTCTCATGAGCGAGTGCAGAGCTCCAGTGGCGGTACTTTGAATATCCGAGATCTTGTTTTTGGCATCAAATCCTAGAATGTTCCGGTGTTCCACGCCACGCGAGCGGATGGCGTTGAGCCCAACGTTCATGTCGGCGCTGTCCAGCTCTCCTAGTTTGGCCTTCAGACCTGCCAGATCAGCCCGTTTACTGAATTCTTTAGGCGGGCGTGGTGTAATCACTCTGGCTTTGTTCTCGTTGACACCTGTCTTGAGACGCGAACTGCTACTGTGTTGGCCTTCCATTTGGTTTTCCACTTTGTCCTTGAGGAACCATTTCTTTCCTTTGGGCTTTTTCAGTTGTCTCGCAAGAAGCGATGCTTTAGACGCCGATGGCATTATATTTGTATCATTACTGTTGCGTTTCTCCCTCGGCTTTTGATCCTGCAAAGAGAAGTAAGAGGGTACTTTGCTGTCACGATCACGTTTGTTGTATTGGGAGTCCAAAGAGAACAAGGACGTTTCAACACCGCCCCCCTCCCTTCCTTTCCCGCCCAATAACACACTTTCCAAACGTGAAACTTTTTGTTCTAGTTTTTTTTTCGAGTAAATTTGTTCTTGTTGATATTGCTTTTTTATTGATAGATTTACTCAATCAATCATAAATAATTGTTTGCATTATCCTGTATATTTTTAAAGGCATATTATACAATTTGGGGTAGAACGTCTGTCTTTTCTATGGGTAATCCCCCCCCCCCTCTCTCTCTCTCCTCCCCCTCTCTCTCTCTCTCTCTCTCTCTCCCTTTCTTTCTCTCTTTCCCCCTCTCTCTCTATCTCTCTAGCTCTCTCTCTCTCTCTCTCTCTCTCTCTCTCTCTCTCTCTCTCTCTCTCTCTCTCTCTCTCTCTCTCTCTCTGCTTGAACTGTTTTCGAAATAAGGAGCTTTAAAACTATGATTGTTATAAGAAAATAACCAAGTTCTATACCCTACCTTTCTGCTCCCCCTGTCCGCGTCGTTCCTCCCGACAGTAGTGGAGAAGTTCCTGTTCTGTGCGGCAGGGCCTTCCACAAAGGACGAGGTGTTGCTGGGGCCTCTGGCTGAGCCCACGGCCGGGCACGCCTTGCTGGTGTGTGATGACGTCACGCCCAGCCGGACGCACGTCTTGATGTGGTGGGCCAGGGCGTGAGTGGTGTGGCGGGCTAGCTCCAGCAGTTGTAGCGCCATCTTGTGAGCTGGGAGGAGCTTGAGGAAGGGAGGTGGTGGGCGGAGCTAGTTGAGGATGATTGACGTGGTGGTACGTCGTGGGGGTGGGGGAGGGTGTGGGGGGGTTGATGAGGCCAGGGGTCACTCCGCGGTGAAAGGGATGGGACAGGAGAGGGGTGGGGCTGTCTGCGATAAGTAAAGTATAGTTGAAAGGAATTACATGTACAGTAAATTTTGTTTGTTTATTTTGTTTTGTTGTTGGGTTGTTTTTGTTTTCTTTGGGGGGTGGACAATGATTAACAAACTTATGGCCAATGGAAATGATCAATTATTGAGCGAAGAAGAGAGAGAGAGAGAGAGAGAGAGAGAGAGAGAGAGAGAGAGAGAGAGAGAGGGAGAGACACAGAGAGAGAGAGAGAGACACAGAGAGAGAGAGAGAGAGAGAGAGAGAAAGAGAGAGAGAGAGAGAGAGTAAGAGATAGGTTGGGAGAGAGTAAGAACACATCGATCACCGTAAACAACATGCTGGTATCATTCTAATCTAAATCAAAATGATACTTGATGCGTTTTCTATGGTGTCTTCAAAACTGAAATCGAAGATAATTGTGTTTTCAAGACATACAACACAGAAACCCCAAGCGAGTCACCCACATTGACCAGGCACACAATAGGGAAACTGTTTCTTTAGCTAAAGTTTGAATGTAACTTTCTAACACTTGCCGAAACACGCTTCTCTGCAAGTTTTTTCACTTTGCTTATTTTGACGAGAGCCTGATTCCACCACGCTGCCTCACATATTTATTTGCAAATAAATATTTGAGGCAGCGTGGTGGAATCAGGCTCTCGTCCAAATAAGCAAAGTGAATAAATTTCCTTTTTTTCCTCAGGTTTGTGAATTTTTATCAAATTTTTTGTTTTTTGGTTCAACACCTTTCATGCCCATTAAAGAACTAATTTCTGTGTGGATCTTTCTGAAAAACGTTGATTAAAGACACAGAACATGTAAATGTTCAGCTACCACGGACTCTTAAGCTAAGGAAATAACTAATCTTTGGCGGCCATTTTCTCACTTATTTTACCTCTGAAAACAGGTGACCCCCACCTCCTTCATTCACAATTATCTCGACTTGTATTCAAGATAAATTGAGATTTTGTTCATCCAAATGAAGACCAGTGAACAAGCTTTAAGATGATACCAATAACTCTACATGTCCAAAAATTGACGAGAGCCTGATTCCACCACGCTGCCTCACATATAGGTGTTTTACAACCTAACGACACGATTTAGATCGTTCTGGAGCCGGGCTTCTATCCTGCCTGTCAAGGCCAACCCGTGTTGAGAGGAAGACAGCATCCCAGCAGAAACACCGAAATACTTCACATGCATTCTTGTATTGATTGTGAAGCGCGTCTGTGGCCTAGTGGTTAGGCTTTCGAACTCGCAACCGTAAGGTCGTGAGTTCGAATCCCGTCAAGGGACTGACGTTGTGTCCTTGGGAAAGGCACTTTACACGAGTTTTCCTCACTTCACCCAGGTGGGAATGGGTACCCGGCTATAGACAGCGAAAGAGCTTGTCAGTTTGTTAGTGTTTGAGCGCTTAATCAGCTGCTTGCACTGTATGCTTCCCGGGAAGCTGAGAATGTTTCGGCGTGTTCTATGGTCTGCAGCCTGCTGGGGTTATAATGTAGTGTAAAGCGCATAGAGCTTGCTGTTGAGCAGGGATTTGCGCAATACAATTAAGGCTATCTATTTATTATTGTTATTCTTTACACATGGAAATCGAATCCGAGTTTTCTGCGTTTGACGGCGAAGTGCCTAACAGATGAACCACAGACGCGGTTATAAAACACATAAATGACTTTTTCTACGGATCTAATTTATTAGCGAAAGAGCTGGAAAACGTACAAAGAGCTCATTTCTGAGTGGAGTTTCTATATTGTTCCTTTCCGTATGCTTCGCTTCGTTTCACCAAAACCCAACTAGTCATTAGCGACTCCTACATCGAAATTTTAAAATTTTCCCCAAAAGATCATTTGAGGCACTCAAATCCCTACATCTTGACGGTCCCGTCTCATAAGAGTATGATTCGGTGTGTAATGTGGTCGCTTTTAAACACAAGGGCTTATCCCGAAAAATACTTTTTTTTAGAAAATCGAAGGTAAGGTTTTTGTCCCTTGTTCAGTTCCTTTAAAAGACAAGGAGAGTTTTCTCTCTAGGCACACAAAAATACTCACCAACAAAACCAAACTTCTCTAATGCCCACTTTTGGTGTAGGTCAAGATTTCAGGAAACCCCCGAAATCTGGGTTAGCCCGCTTGTCCTAAGCGACAATGTGTCAATGTACGTACACCTGGGGGTCTCCACTTTCTTTTGAGCCATACTTTCTCGCCGAGGCGATAAGCAAAGAAAAACACCAAAATAAACCTCGCTTTTAACGTGTTTAAGAAATAGTGGTCTAAATTATTTACTTTTACCCTGTCTCAATCAGTACTCAGGATCATCATCATCAAGTGCCAGATCTGCAGTTGAAATCAACGATCATTGCTTGCCATTCATTCCTTTGCTCCGATGCTTAAAAAAAACAAGGCATTGCCCTGTTCAGGCATCTGTTTAGGCTCTCAAAGCAAATTGCTCTGCCCCTGCCTCGCTTGTCTTCAAAAGTACAAGTAAGCTAGATTTTGAAAAGGCCCTTATGTCTATTCGAGTGACGCAGAACTCCTTACTAGCAGCGTATGCAACGTTGACCGTCAATGTTCAACCTGAAAATCTTGGGGGAGAGGGTGATGGGGGACATCAATGTAGACGAAACGTCTACCAGATTTGAACAAGGTCAACTTACCTTCGTTGTCCCTGTAACACTCCTCATAAAATCTGTAGGGAATGGCAACTCCCTGTAGTTTCTTAAATTCTTTTTCAATTTCCTCATTGGACACTGACAACTTTTAAGTAGCCCTAATAAAGTGTAACATTGACGTAGTATCTCTGGACAATGCTTAGGTCATACATCTGATGCTGTGTGAGAGAGCTCATGTCGGTCCTTCGGTACACCACTAACGCCTGTGTCAGTCCATCATATTATGTCACCAAAACTGTAGAAAAACGTCTTGTGTCAACTTTACGCACTTCCCTCAATGTGGCGTCGGTGGACTAGTGGTTAGGCTCTCGGACTCGCAACCGTAAGGTCGTGGGTTCGAATCCCGTCAGGGACCCGACGTTGTGTCCTTGGGAAAGGCACTTTACACGAATTTTCCTCACTTCACCCAGGTGGGAATGGGTACCCGGCTTTAGACAGTGAAAGATCTTGTCAGTTTGTTAGTGTTTGAGCGCTTAATTAGCTGCTTGCACTGTATGCTTCCCCGGAAGCTGAGAATGTTTCTGAGTGTTCTATGGTCTGCTGGGGTAATAATATAGTGTAAAGCGCATAGAGCCTGCTTTTAAGCGGGGATATGCGCTATATTATACAAATGCTATTTACTATTATTATTATTGTTGTGAAGCGCAACCGTGTGGGGTTTCTTGCTTACAAAAAAAACTTACAGTAATAAACTGAAAGCACTTTTATCAAACAGTTCAAACCACTGGGGAAAAAAGAGATTACAAAGAACGAAACAGGACAGATTTCCTGAATTTTTCTTTCGTTTACTTACGTCAGGACATGGGTTCTGTGAGCACCATTGATGGCTCGAGGGTTCTGTCGTCTGTGGACAAAGTAATCACGTCTATAACGCAAGGTCAGAGTTAATGAAGCTGAAGATAGCTCTTGATGCTTTTCTTAGAAACTGCTTTTTCTGGAAATCCACAGAAATTGATGTACGACGCGATTGCGGAACGTTGCTGAGGAAATGTAGTATTTCTCTCTGTCTCTGTCTCTGTCTCTGTCTCTGTCTCTGTCTCTGTCTCTCTCTGTCTCTCTCTGTCTCTGTTTCTCTCTCTCTCTCTCTCGCTCTCTCTCTCTCTCTCGCTCTCTCTCTCTCTCTCTCTCTCTCTCTCTCTCCCTTCTGTCGCTGTGAGCTTCATAAACGGTCAGCGATGCCGACAGCACGCAGGAACTCAACACTTGCCCGGGGGTCCTTGAAAAGTGCTGAAAGTGGGTTACTGAAATGTCCCAGTAGACTAAAATGTAGTATTTACGAGTTGTGGTACCAGGAAGAAACGTTTCTTAAAACAGAAAGTTGAAATTTGTTCCATGTAAATGGAGAAAAAAAAGTCTATTTCTTAGGCAGGTCCCAAAATGCTTTCAAACTATAATAGAAGGATAAACAAATGAAAAAGAAATAAGATCATTCTTCCAACCGCAACCTACTTACAAAGGGGCATGACTCGATAACCAAAATGGGAGTCTGTCATTCTAATAATCACATCCCTTGCTTGGTGAGTTTTCAACTTTGGTGACGTAAAGGAGAAACTAAACAAACATTCTAATCACTAACGAAGGGACATGACTCTAGGGCAAAAGTGTGAATCTACTTTCTACTTATCACTTCCCTTGGTTACATTTGAAGCTTTGGGGATATTGAAGAGGAACTTTAGAAAACTCCAGTTTATCCCCTCTTTGAAAGGCAAAAAAGGGTGGTGATGTTGCTTTAAATATAAGAAACTAGATTGATTCAAGATCTAAATCGCACTAGCCGATTGACTGTCAATGAATGTGGCTATTTAACACTTCTATCTGCACTATTCAGATTATTCAGGAGGCGGGCTGCTCGGGGCCAGCCATTCGGGTGCTTTCATGGGATTCATTACCTCTCTCTCTCTCTCTCTCTCTCTCTCTCTCTCTCTCTCTCTCTCTCTCTCTCTCTCTCTCTCTCTTCTGGTGTTGTGGCATCATAAACGGTCAGCCATGCTGACAGCACGCAGGAACTCAACAGTCGCTCGGGGGTCCTTGAAGAGTGCTGACAGTGGGTATTGAAATGTCCCAGCAGACGAGTTTTGGCTTTTTGTTTATTCAGGTTTCTTTTTTCTTTTTTTTCTTCTTTTTTTTTTTGGGGGGGGGGGGGTGGGGTGACTTTTTACGGAGGGTTTTCGCTTCGTTTTTTGTTTGTTTGTTTGTTTGTTTGGTCTTGCTATTGTTTTTGGTTTTTTTTAGCAAAGAGAATCAGGTGGACACTCAAAGAGCTATTAAATGTAGGGAAGAAATTTGACAGGAATGCTGAAACAACAGAGTGGTAAAGAAAAGAAGTAAGACCTATCTGTCCCTTCCTCCAACCGCCCTGTATGCTTATCATTTTAACTTTGAGATATTACGTGTGGCGCAATTGAGCGTTTTGGAGGGTTTTTTTAAAGATGGTTTAACGGAGAAAAAGACCAGATCATTTTAGTACATTCTCCGACGACCTCTAGATCTATTATCTATTTGTGGTGGCCGAATGGTGCTATTCAAAAGTCTTTTTAATGGCTGCATCGATCGACATGAGGTTTTCGCCAAAAGATTCTTTCAAATATTCTCCAGATCATGACGCCCTTGGGTTTTTTCAGTTTTTAGACAGTTTTGCTGCAAAAAGCTAAATTTCTTTATTTCGCCGATCGCTTTTGTAGGCCGACGCTTTTGTCTTTGTAATTTTAGAAAACCCGAAAGTGATATTTCGCGAGGCGCATTTTGTTTGTTTCTTTTTGTTTTGAGAGTATAGATCTAGACCTTCTAATTTTTTGCATTTCTCAAGATGTATTGCCCCAGTCCAGTAGAATGTAAATATAGTAAGCCAATGACTTTTAGTTGATATTAAAGCACCGATCATTCCTTTCATTGAAAGGGGGCCTAGCTGGTTATTATAATGACTGCTAAGTGCAAGACTTCGTCATATTATGTTACTTTTTCAAATGGTCGGTCAGATTCTTACACTAAGCACTACATATGTGCGTCTTATCAAGAACTCCTATTCTCAAGGGGGGGGGGGGGGGGGTAAACAACATTCCGCAATCGCGTCGTTAATCAATTTATGTGAGTTTCAAAGTGAATTGGGTAATTTTGCAGGATTGGACCCGTCTCATTTGCAACTGTTTTGAATATCATGGTCATTTTGTACCCCAGAGGTTGTATTCTTCACATTTCTGAATACTTTTAGTGCAAAGATCTCTTTGAAAGTATCAGTATTTCTCAAAATAATCATTTTGACAGACTGTTACTGCTATGCAAAGCGTACGGATCGGATTAACAAGTAAATTTCCTCTTTGGAAAGTGGGTGCACAGAATTTCCCACGTCGTATGGATACGATAGTAAAACACGACGTACGGATAGGGGGGGGGGGCACAGAGTTCCCCACGTCGTATGGATACAATAGTAAAATACGACTGCACCTTAAAAACTGTAAAGAAATATATTCTTACAGCAGTGAACGCAAGAGGGGCCCAATACTGCAATAATACCGCTGAGTTCTTACAGCAAGCAATCGATTTGTCCACTAGATCTAATTGTCGAGAACTCGTGTTGTCCGAGAGTGAGAGTGAACCTTTGTCTAGTGAAATGAACCATACTACTCGTGGACTACTACATATTCTTTTGCCTAAAATTTACCAAGGCAATATGTGTAGCACCTCGACGGTGACATTTTTTTCGTGTTTTATGGTTCGAAAACTCTTCTACGCTCACTCTTGACTTGTCTCATCTACTAGATAATAAAAATCATATTAATTTAATGAGTTCTTTGGTCCAATTAACGAGATTTTTTCCCAAGTGTAGGAGTTTTGAAACACCCCTATCGATAGAGTAGTAACAGTATACAGTATAATATCTTAATATTCGGGAATCGAATTTGGGTCTCTTGTACGTACAGCGAAACACCTATAACCACAAATTTGACTAAATCTAGATATCTATGCAAAATCATATTGCTTTGATTGTAAAGGTTAAGTCATATTTCATGATTTTAACAAACCTATAGAGGTAAAATTTTTAGACGTTCTACGATGGTATGAGGTTTCCTCTTCGGTGTTCTGCCTAGTCTAGCTTTGAAAGTCTTGGTGACGTAACGTATTGCCTTGTGGCTTCCTGCAACAGTATGCACGAGAATGCACTGCGGGAAAACCCGGTGTTGTCTGCATGCGAAGATGTCTGTCTGTATACCCCATAAAAGACGTGTTAGTTAATTTTACTAAAAAGTTTACGGCATTTTCAACATAAGTAGGCCATATAAGTGCCGAAGATTAGAGGTGTTTCAAGAGAGTAACAAACACAAAAAAGGAGGAACACAAAAAATGAGGAGAGAAAAGGATGATAGATGTTGGCTAGGAAAGAAGGAGGAAACCACACCAGAACACCCAGCAAACACCCCCATACATAGACGTGTATTATGAAATCCAAGACTGGGATTTCCTGATAATATTCGGACTCACTATGGGGGGGGGGGGGGGGGGGGGGACCATTTGATTCTTTCGAACACCAAATGAGTATGTGCTGGCGGGTGCTCTGCTGCGGTTTGCTCCTTTTCCCAAACAAATATATTCTATCAACCTTCTATCTCTACCTCCTCCTTTTTTATTTTGTTACTTTCTTGCAAGACCTTTAACGTTTTGGCATTTATATGGCCTAATTGGGTCGCTGGTGCTGTAAACCTCCTACTAAATCTTGAGCCTAAGGAAGGGTAAAGAGAGCAAACTTGCCAGCGCACTCGATTATGATAAATGACTTAGGCCAAAGCGTCAGCGTAGTAGCGATACTGCCTTTGTTGTTGTTGTTGTTGTTGTTGTTTTTGTTATTGTTGTTGTTGTTGTTGTTGTTGTTGTTGTTGTTGTTGTTGTTATCGATCCAGCAACAGCTGGGCTCTCGCCCTTCTGCCCAATGCCATGTAGTGATAAGTGCAGGTTTGCTGCAGTTGCTGTAATGTTCCGTAGAGTGTGTTGTTGAAGTAAGGTCTCGGAGGGAGAAGTGTAGCTCTGATGTCATTTAGGGCTGTGCAGTGGAAAAGGTGATGTTCCACTGTCTCATATGCATAGTCACACAAAGGACACATTGGGGGAAGTTCCGATACTGCAGTTGTGAAACAGAAAGGTGAGGTGTCTAGCAGGGGAACTCTCATGGGACCGTAAAAGAATACAATATGTTTTTAAAAAATCAACAAGTTTTGCTTTTTTTTAAAAAGTCTTTTATTTATTTTTTAATGTTTTGCCTAGAACTGGAGTTACACAGTTTTCTGGTCAATTTTATAACAAGTTAAATACGAAATAAATATGAGAAACATGTTTAAAGGTAAAACAGTGGCATCAGTTAACCCTAGAATTACAAAGTTCTATTTACCAAGTAGCTAGTTTTGTGAACCTTGACGTGAAAAGTTTGGAGTTTCACTAAATGTCTAGTTGAATATTTTGATACCGCATTTGTACAACTGAAAGGCGGGGTGTCTGGCAACGGAACTCTCATGGCTCCGTAACTGAAAACAATATTTATATAAAATTAACAAGTTTTGTTCATTTGTTTATTTTTATTTCATTTCACAAAATGTCTAGTTGTATATTTTGATAACGATTCCGAATTATCATACTAATTTGATATAACAGATAGAGCCTTTGGTTTCTGACCTCATGATCCTACTAACAGCCAAAAATGTCCGATAGAACTTAGTTATTGGACGGTAGCAAAGATAGAGATGCAACGAGTTCGATTCTCAAGTGTGTAACCCCCCATAGAACACTCCGAAACATTTTCAGCTTCCCGGGAAGTATACAGTGCAAGCAGCTGACTAAGCGCTCAAACACTAACAAACTGACAAGATCTTTCGCTGTCTATAGCCGGGTACCCATTCCCACCTAGATGAAGTGAGAAAAATACGTATAAAGTACTTTTCCCAAAGACACAACGTCGGGCCCCTGAAGGGATTCGAACCCACGACCTTACGATTGCGAGTCCGAAAGCCTAATCACTAGGCAACCGACGCCACATTAACAACTACCGCAAGCTGAGAAACATGAGGAGGGGGGGGGATGGTTGTCAAAATCTACAGTGGTGCCCCAACAGTCAGCCAGACTACAGGAAAGGGAAGAATATTGCACACTTTTAGCTTCAACTGAAGAGCGCTGGAACGTTTGCTTACGCTCGTGTCACGGGTCGTCACGCGCTAAGACAAGGTCACGCTCGGAAGCGAGATAGATAGATCAAGGACAATTGAAACATCCTGGAAGTACAGAATCTTTGGTACTACTGTGACGTCGATGTCACAAATACGGGTCAATAATTCCGTTGAGCTACCAAAGAAATAATGATAATAATTGCATTGCATTTATTATAATTGCATTTATACAGCGCATATCCATGCCCAAGAGCTTGCTCTATGTGCTTTACAACTATTATTACCCCAGCAGACCCCCTGAGAACACTTAGAAACATTCTCAGCTTCCGCGGAAGCACACAGTGCAAGCTGCGGATTTCATGCGCTCAAACACTATCAAACTGAAAAGATCTTTCCCTGTCTATAGCTGGGTACCCATTTCCACCTGGGTGAAATGAAGAAAATGTGTGCAAAGTGCCTTTCCCAAGGACACAACGTCGGGCCCTTGACGGGATTTGAACCCACGACCTTAGTGTTGCGAGTCCGAGAGCCTAACCACTAGGCCACCGACGCCACAAATACAAAACTGTATCTGACATTTTTGGCCGTTTTGAGTTATTACACCCATGAGATTAGAAATCAAACGTTATAATAACATTCTCTTTGAAAATCATAAGATTATTCTGAGTCAATATCAAGATATTCGAAGAATTGCTTTCGAAAGAGCTTTAAATACTTTATGAAACTCTTTTTTTTAAACCTAAAATTTCTCAAAACTAGGTACTGAACGATAGAACTTTTTCAATATAAGGTAGTAAAGTATGAATGCTCTAGGGTTAACATAGCCTTTTTTCACCTCTGTCTTTCCATTCACTTTTTTAGGTTATGTTTATGAATCTTGTCTCAATGATCTGTTACCCGAAATTTGACCATAGTTCTTTTACTACGGAACTGTAACCGTGGCAACCCGAAAAATCACCATTAACATACCATCCCCATGCACAATACCAACACCTTTATTGTCTCAACCACCTGATCAGCTAATTAATATGTGAGGCAGCGTGGTGGAATCAGGCTCTCGTCAATTTTTGGGCATGTAGAGTAATTGGTATCATTTTAAAGCTTGTTCACTTGTCTTTATTTGGATGAAAAAAAATATCCGTTTATCTTAAATACAAGTCGAGATATTTGAGAATGAAGGAGGTGATGGCCACCTGTTTTCAGAGATAAAAATAGTGAGAAAATGGCCTCCAAAGATTAGTTATTTCCTTAGCTTAAGAGTTCGTGGTAACTAAAAATTTACGTTTTTTATGCCTTTAATGAATTTTATGCCTTTAATGAACGTTTTTCATGAAAATCCTCAAAGAAATGAGTTCTTTAACGGGCATGAAAGGTTTGAGCAAAAAAACCCAAAATTTTATAAAAATTCACAAACTTGCGGAACAATGCAAGTTTCTTCACTTTGATTATTTTTACGCGAGACTGATTCCACCACGCTATCTCAGATATCGTTGCGTAAAAGCCAACAAGTTATTCGAAAGAAATCCAAAACTGAAGGGAACAATATGGACCAAAACTGAAGGGAACAGTATGGACCTTCAGCTCAAGGACGTATGATTTTTGTTCCTTCTAATCCGTCAGTACAGCAGTAGTAGTCATGTTTTCACACTATCCTTCACTCAGTAGTAAGGTTTTCACACCATCCTTCACTCATTAGTAAAGTTTTCACACCATCCTTCGCTCGCTCAGTAGTAGTGCTTTCACACCATTCTTCTCTCGAAATAGATCATCTGTTCAACAGTCTCCTTCTGCGCCAGAATAAATCCGTACTTGGCTAAACATTCCCGAACGCGCTTTTCAATAACTGAAGTGAACTTGGCGTCAAACGTTAGAGTCCAACAGGCCTTCTTTCGCCCCGCGTTCTGTATCTGGTGCATGTGACACTTCAGGTGAGACTCCAGGTGAGTGAAATCCGTTGCGTAGATCCCTGACTCAAACACGATCCCAGCCTCGCTTTCGTAGTTGAAGAGTACGGATATCATGGTGACCTCAGAAGGTTCAAGGTTGTGTGAACTGACCTCCTGTTTGCTGGAGAGAAAACACTGAGTTCTATCGTTGATAAAGTGTTTGATGTTTTCTTCCATGAGTCGGAAAGGCACCCATATAACAGACATTCTCTCCAAGGAGAAGATGCGCCGACAGGCTTGTGTGTCTTTGATAATCGTTGAGAAGTCCTGGTGAGTCATGAGTCGGACGTCCGAAAAGCTGTCACGTGGTATCAGCGGAAGGAGATTGTCTACGTCCAGGTACATATCGTACGATTCCTGTAGACGAGAGGCAAAAAGACAAATTATTATGGTAAAAGTTGAAATAATTATTTTAAGTGTAAGTTTCATATGCCCCCATCGACATTATCTAGATCATTTAGAAGGCAGACTTCGATGTTGCCTGTCTGGGCCACCCCGGGCAATGAGGGGTAAAACATCCAAGCAGAAAGACCGACAGACTCTATAAAGATTCACCCCTCTTGAGAATCGAACTGGGGTCTCCTGTGAATGAATGCTTAACTTTTAACCGCTATACTACAGATGCTGGTAAAGAAAGTTAAACGTTAAAGTGCTTATCTAGAACTGTTTGGCTTTCTGGAGATTCAGATTCAAATGACGTCACTGAATTTAACTCCTTTGATGAGTATGTTGATACCAAATTAATTACAGTGGAAGTTGTTTCAGACTGTCTTCCATTGTCGAGGAGAGATGTGTCTGTATATGAAAAGAGGTCGCCCTACAAAATGTCATAAAAGGTTAATAAAAATGAAAGGTAGGGAAATGGGAACAGGTAGTTTGCATAAGTGATTGTCTCTAACAAGTGGCCGTTAGAGCAGGTTTTACTATACCACGTCGGTCCACCAGAGGACATACCACGTTGCGTTCTATCAGCTAATGCGGGTATCATTCACCTATTATTACGCCATTCTCTGCTCACTGTCAATCACCTAGGTGCAGTTGTAATTGTATTTCAAACTGTAAATGTGAGGCAGCGTGGTGGAATCAGGCTCTCGTCAAAATAATCAAAATGAAAAAACTTGCATTTTTCCGCAGGTTTGTGAATTTTTATCGATTTTTTTTTTTTGGGGGGGGGGGGGGGGGCTCAACACATTTCATGCTCATTAAAGAACTAATTTCTGTGTGATTTTTTTCTGAAAAACGTTGATTAAAGGCACAAGAAATGTAAATGTTCAGTTACCACGGACTCTTAAGCTAAGGAAATAACTAATCTTTGGTGGCCATTTTCTCTCTAATTTTACCTCTGAAAACAGGTGACCCCTACCTCCTTCTTTCGCAAATATCTCGACTTGTATTCAAGATAGAGGGATATTTTTTCATCCAAAAAAAGACAAGTGTACAAGCTTTAAGATGATACCAATAACTCTACATGCCCAAAAATTGACGAGAGCCTGATTCCACCACGCTGCCTCACAAATTTTCTACACTCCCTTCGACACAAGCACTATCCTTTAGGAGGCGGGCTACCTTGACGGTGACTGCCGGGGACGAGCATGGTTGAGAGGGACACACGCAGAGATACTGGATCAAAAGCAACTTAAACACAGTCTGTTACGTGCGACGATGAGGAGTCCAACCCTTTCACGACAAAAGCCTGTGTATCCAATTTTACTTTCTTTTAATGTAAGTATTTCTTCACCTCACCAATACAATTTAGATTAATCAGGTATCGGGCTTCGACATTGTTTGTTAGGGTAACTAGGGCTAAGAGGGGAGATACAACATCCCAACAACAACAAAAATGAAATACTCGATAAAAGTTCTCAACACTTGGCCTTCGACCTCACGTCTTCTATACACGACGGTGAAATTTACCAAGCTTTGGCGGCCATTTTCTCGCTTATCTTGCCTCTTAAACCAGGTGACCCCCACCTCCTTCAATCCAAAATATATCCACTTCTATGGAAGATGGATGGGTAATTTTTTCATTGAAAACAAGACAAATGAACAAGCTTTAAGATGATACCAATAATTCGATATGTCAAAAATTGACGAGAGCCTGATTCCACCACGCTGCCTCACATTTTTTTCTTCTTTTTTTTTTTTTTTATTAAATATTTTGGTTACTGAAAACAGAAGATTGCCTCTTTATAACCCCCCCCCTCCCCCAGAAACGAACAACATCTCACAAAATACCGGAACGCGGAACGGCTCTGTCACTTGTTGACTTTTTTCCAGCTTTTCCCCGTTTTTCCAGCAAGTCATCACACCCCCCCCCCCCCACACACACACACACACTTTACTCAAGTTATTTCAGTATCAGTTTCCGTGTGACTGCCTTGATGGGTGTTTCTTGAGGAAGCAAAGTTCTACCGTTGGGTGCGGGAATCATACTGTAAAAAAATAGACATTAAAAGCAATCGAGTTTTTTTTTCACGTTTTTTTGTTGTTGTTGTTTTGTTTTGTTTTATTTTTGCTGCTTGTTTGTTTTGTGTTGTTGTTTTTTGTTTTGTTTTTTGGTTGGGGGGGACCGAGGGGGGATATGCTATAGGTGCTATTCAAATAAGCTGTATTTGCAAAAAGAAAACGTTGGCTAGCTGTTCAGATGTTCTTAACCCATTAAAACTCTTTCTGCTTGATGAGATGCTGTATCCCTCTCAGCCCGAGCTGGCCCTGACAGGGACGGGCACGGTCGGAAGCCCACCTCCCAAACGATAGAAATTGTATCGATTGGGAAGTAAAAATACGTACATAACACATTCAATCAAAAAATGGTATAGGTTTACCGCCCCTACCAACACTTTTAGGTTATTTAAGAGGCGGGACCTCCTAGTTTAACGTCCATCTCCAAAAGGACCGAGCCAAGTGGGAAGTTCGTGTAAAGTGCCTTTCCCAAGGACATAATATCGGACCGAGCTGAGGCTCGAACCCCGAACCCGCAATCTCACGATTACGAGTCCGGTAGCCTAACCACTAGACTACCAAGAAATACACGGACAGAAACAGTTTTCATGACAAGATTATTTACCAACGCACCAGTCTCATGATCTCCCGGAAACTTTTCCTCTGGGTGTAGCTCTTGTTGATCCTCTCAGCCGTCGCCTTGACAACGGACACCGACTCCCACGTGACGTCCGTCGTCTGTTTGATCTCTCTGTTCATGGCGTCCAGGATGCTCATGTAGATGCCTCGGCCTTGGTGGCTGTCTTTCACTTTTGAGCCCCTTGTACACACCATCTGGCCTCCGTCCGCGACGATACCGCAAGTGATCCCCACCTGGAAGAAGTTATCAGATCGTGGTATATTAGCCTTGGCGTTAGTTTTAGTTTTAGTAGAGGTTTTACGGCGCTTGCAACTGCATAAGGTCAGAAGAGCGCCAGAAGATTAGAGGTGTTACAAGAGAGTAACAAACATAAAAAAGAAGGGGATATAAGGATTATAGATGTTCGATGGGAACGAAGGAGCAAACCACACCAGAACATTCGCCAGCCACCCACGCCTTGGTATTAGAGAACTAATGGGAAAAGAAGAACGAATAGACCAACAAGCAGTTCGCTACCCAAGAATTACAAAGTTCTATCTGCTCAGTACCTATTTTTGAGAAATTTGACTTTTAAAATATCGAGTTTCACAGCATGTCAAGCTTTTTGGAGTCAAATTCGTTGAATATCTTCATAACGGCTCAGAATAATCCTGTGGTTTTGACAGAGCAGAGAGTACCGCAACACCACAGGCGTGGTGGACATGGTATTACAGAACAAACGAGAAAAACAAGGTGGTGACCCAACTAGCAGAAATAGGCGTTCGATCAGGGATTAGGCAAGCACCCAGGACCGGAGTGTTTCAAGGTTATTAGAGGGAGTGGCCAGGGACAGAAAAGCGTGAGGTCGACTTCTTTCTGCCTTGTGCCGGAAGAGGGCAGATTCCGGTTCCCACACTCTGGGTAGATTGAAGGAGAAGAGGATCCAAAGAGGAGAAGGGAAACACAGCCACCTGTGCAGACCAGTCCGAGAAGATATCCAACCAGATTATGGTGGAGACTGTAAGCAGACAGACTCTGGGATGGATCCTGAAGAAGGGGGGGGGGGAGGGGGGGGGGGGAGGTGGAGGAGAGCAGAGATGTATATGTTCCGACTATAGTGACCCCAACACTGAGGACAAGGATTGACAAGGATTGATTGTGCACGAGACCTTTCCTAAATGTGGCATTGATGGGGCGCGCATAAAAAAGCCACCCACATCTTTAAAAAAGCATCTCTTCATTTACCACACGAGTACTGCCCACAGCCACATTTCTCCTGTAGGTGGTTGGTGGGTGCTCTGGTGTGGTTTGCTCTTCCTTCTTTCCTATCAAACTTCTATCGAACTTATATCTCTTTCTTTTGTTTGTGTTTGTGTTACTCTCTTGTAACACGTCTATTCTTGGGCACTTATAATATGACCGTGTTGTGTTGCAAGTGCCGTGAAACTCTTATGTGAAAGTTTTCTCCCTGTCTGTCTGCTGGGATGTTGTATCCCTCCCTGGGTGGAAATCCGCCTCTTGAATGATATAAACGAAATTGACGGGTATCGTGAGGCCACTTACCACGTCAGTGCCATCTACAGCCACATGTCCCATGCACCCTGGGCCAGAGATGAACTCGTCGTAGAGATCCGAGAAGTAGTCCATGTCGCCCCATGCCTTGCTTATTTCGTGTGTCACAGCGTGCTTATCCGAAAGTAGGGCGCGGCGAATGGATATGCTGCTCATGGTGAGTGATCAAGATGGAAGCTCTCTGAAATGATTTAACACATGTTTTTAGTTTTAGAAAGGGTTTGCGGTACTTGCTAAACGAATATGTCGTAATAAGCGTGAGGTAGATTAGAGTACGAGTTTTAGTTTGAGTAAATAGAAGCACATCGACACAATATTAGTGACTTTGTGCTGGGGGCGGGGGGGGGGGGGTAAGGCAGACAGACAGAAACATACTATTCTGCTTCCTTTCTAAAGTATCAAGGATAAACTTCAAGCAGTTTTCCATAAAGTGAAGGTTTTACGGTGCTCACAACCACATAAAAATAAAAGATAACATAACATAACATAAGATAACATAAGATAAGGTGATATTTACCGTCCAAGAGGAAAATTCTTCTTGCCTGTACAGGGCCGTTAAACACATGCAAGTCAAGATAAACATAGAAATTAAATGTCATGATAATGTGTGCGCACCTCATACTTCCTCGAGCCTACGTCATGCCACAGGCGCCCGATTCCATAATAATAAGTTTCCACCTTAGCTGTTCCGAAGATAATATCATTATCATCACTTAACGCCACACTTATCTTTCTCATTGCATTATCCTCGCATCATTGGCAAGCCTCGGAGAGATCGTTATTCCTTTGTTGTGATTTCCTCTAATCTTATACTTTGAAGGTAAACCGTAAAGGCAACATCAGAAGTCATCATCCCCCTGTGCCAGGTCTGCGACAGACATCGACGATCATGGTTCTCCTTTCATTCCTTTGCTCGGATGCTCTAAAGCCACATTTCCCTGATCTTTCCCCGTTACCCGTTTGTTTAGGTTCCAAAATCAGAAGTATCCAATGCAAAAACAGTGTATCTGCATTTCTGGAAAATAGACATTGTTCCTTTGTGTACAGGTTTCATGGTCATTCTGGGTTGTTTTTTTTTAAGTCAGCAATACCTAGCAGTAGGTACTAAAATATTATGTCTTTCGGTGTAATGGTTCGTTGCTTCGCCTCAGTATGCAGGGTATTCGAGTTCGATTCCCGACTGGGTATTTTATTGACGGTATGAAATACTTGACGCTCCCAAGAAGAGCACATTCGTAGTTCTACAAACTACCACCGCCAAGCCACGTCGGTATAATTATCAGAGACGGCGGTAGGTCTGGTCAGTATGCTAGTGTTTAGATGCCAATAAATAGCAGCGTGCATTGTATACTTTCCAGGAAATTGAGATCATCATCATTTTCATCATCATCATCATGTTCATCATTGTTGACAGCTCGAAGATGAAAAGACAATAAATTGTGGGAATTGCAAAATTTATAATACACTGAATAAGTTCAAAATCTCGCCCTGGCGGCTTCGTAAGGAACATGGGAAAATAATAACGGTAATCATCGTCGTAATTACCATCATCACCACCATCATAATCGTCACCATCATCATCATCACCACCATCATCACCAGCATCACCATATTCATCACCATCATCATCATCACCATCATCATCATCATCATCATCATCATCATCATCATCATCATCATCATCACCATCATCATCATCATCATCATCCACT
>NW_004797632.1:180715-182253 GCF_000002075.1 Aplysia californica | reverse complement strand
TGTTTTCAGAGGTAAAATTAGTGAGAAAATGGCCGCAAAGATTATAAGTTATTTCCTTAGATTAAGAGTCCCTGATAAGTGCCTTTATTCAATGCTTTTCAGAAAAATCCACACATAAATGAGTTCTTTTACAGGCATGAAAGATGTTGAGCCAAAAAACAAAAATTTGATAAAAATTCACAAACCTACGGAAAAATGCAAGTTTCTTCACTTTGATTATTTTGACGAGAGCCTGATTCCACCACGGTGCCTCACATTTAGATTTTTTAGCTAGGCTGGCCTCCTACCCTGCCTGTCATGGTCAACTCCAGCTGAGAGGGATACAACATCCCGGTAGAAAGACAGCTGATACCAGATAATTTTTCCCTATTTTATAATCGAACTCGGAACCTCTACGTGAGACAGCGAGAGTCTAACCGTTGCACCACAGGTGTAGCTGTTATGCCTTCGGCGTGCTTTCTTCTACGCATACACTTTGAATGTAGGCAATCAAATCAGCATCAGTACAATCGAAATAACAGTTATTCCTTAATTGTTATTTTCTCTTCTCACACACGGTGAAAGTAGACCATTAAAACCACATCATTTTAATTTAAATGATCGTTATTCCTTATTTGTGCTTTTCTTTTACTTATACAATTTGAAGGTATACCATTAAAACAATATCATTGTCATCTAAATAACCTTCATTCCTTAGTCACCATCATCATCATCACCATCATCATCATCATCATCATCATCATCATCATCATCATCATCATCATCACCATCATCATCATCATCATCATCCACTGTTCATCTCTCACCTTGCATTCAGTGTATAGGCCACGAACCACCACGTTACACCTAGCCCTGTCCTGAGCTAGCGTCATGGGAAATATCGTGCCGATGGGGGTGCACAAACACCGACTTTTAATCTTACTTTTAAGCAAATATATGAGGCAGCGTGGTGGAATCAGGCTCTCGTCAAAATAATCAAAATGAAGAAACTTACATTTTTCCGCTGGCTTGTGAATTTTTATCAAATTTTTGTTTATCGGCTCAACACTTTTCATGCCCATTAAAGAACTCATTTTTGTGTGGATTTTTCTGGAAAATGTTGATTAAAGGCACATAAAATGTAAATTTTCAGTTACCACGGACTCAAGGAAATAACTAATCTTTGGAGGCCATTTTCTCACTAATTTTACCTCCGAAAATAATGACCCCCATCTCCTTCTTTTGCAAATATCTCGATTTGTATTCAACAGAAATGGATATTTTTTTCATCCAAATAAAGACAAGCGAACAAGCTCTAAGATGATACCAATAACTCTACATGCCTAAAAATTGACGAGAGCCTGATTCCACCACGCTGCCTCACATATCTCACGGTCACTTCCTTAAATTTTCCTCAGAAAATTTCCACATACGTAAATAATTTCATGCCATTGTCGCCTGGATTCCATAATAGGTTTCCGCACTAAATCTCTTGGACACGGTACGACCGTCACGACACATCTTCTATTTCTCTCTCTCTCTCTCTCTCTCTCTCTCTC
>NW_004797632.1:176476-180430 GCF_000002075.1 Aplysia californica | reverse complement strand
AGAGAGAGAGAGAGAGAGAGAGCGAATGAATGTTTTACGGAGCGGGTTGTCCCAGCCCGTGAGACATGTATTTACTTAATGTCCTGTCTTGTTGTGCGTTTGCGTGAGTGCACCTTTAAGTCTAACCTTTGTAACGTCTACTGCCATTGTTAACGACCAAGACCAATTTCTCCCCGCGAGATGAATAAAGATTGTCATTGTCATTGTCATTGTTATTGTCATTGTCACTCCACGTCTTCCCACTTTTCTGTACATCCATTTCCGTGACACTTCTCCAGGTTCTTCTTTCTATTCATACAGTATGAATGCAGACTATTAAAACAGAACCGTTATAATCCGATGAAAAACTGCCTTGTCTTCCAATTAGAGCTCACAATTCCTCTTCATAATTGTGTCCTGGTGGAATCAGGCGCTTGTCAATGTTTGGCCAGGTGGAGTTATTGGTATCATCGAAAAGTTTGTTCATTTGTCTACCAATCAATGAAAAAAGTACACATCTACCTTGAATAGAAGTCTGTATACTTGCGATTGAGGAGGTTGGGGTCTCCTGGTATCAGGGTAAAATTAACGAGAAAATGGCTTCCAAAGTTTGGTCATTGCTATAGCTTAAGAGTCTTGTAAAACTGAAAATTTACATTATTTCTGCCTTAAATCAATGTGGTTCAGTAAAAGTCCACACTGAAATGTGTTTTAAAATGGATATTAAAGCTAATTTAGCCAATGCCAAACCGCGGAAAACTCTCGTATCTTCGATTTTATTATTTTGACGAGAGCCGATTTCACCACGATGAGTCCCATGTCAAACGTTTTAAATTACACACATGTTGTAAACATAGATGTGGCCACACTGACCATGTAAGAGGTTGTCGTGTGATCTGGTGTAGTTTGCTCGTACTTTGCCCATCCAAAATGTATCTGTCCTCTTGTTACTTCTTTGTTTCTTTCTTTGTAAAACTTCTATTCTTCAACACTTAGGTGACCTGTTCGTGTTGAAAGTGCCGTAATACTCCTACAAAAAAGGCTGTTTTGTTTTAGAACAAAACAAGAGTTATGTTAAAGAAAATATAGTTCGTTTTATTTTTTTTAACAGAATTTTAATCCAGTGCAAAACCACCGTACCTTCCAGTCAGAACGAACAATTCCTTTTCAGATTTTTAAAGTTTTAAATTATTTCATATGCTTTACAAATTTTGTTTCTACAATGACCAACAGTCTAAAAAAAACCACAACAAAAAACATGCCTAGTAGTTTCAAATGACATGACTTACCTTTCTATTTTCTAGTCGTACTATTGACCAAAGGTTCTACGAGTGTATGACCGTAGCATAAGCTGCGTCTCTATATAACGGGTTGACCTTTCACCTCATCAGCTCACTTTCACCTGTACTTTAAAAAGTCCACGAGTTCTGGTTGCTGTTGTTTTTGTACTGTTGTAAACTTATAATCAATCAGCTGTTGATGACATGTGAAATTTGATTACTTCACAGAGAGCACATCGCAGTCCTACTCTACGTTTTCAATTTTTCAAATTTTTTTTATCTGTCTTTTTTTTCCTTTTTCATAAAAAATATATTGTATAAGTGTATCGATTTCATGGCATTTTATAGCCTCTATTTTCTCGTTATAGTTCAACTCAGAACCCGACTCTTCTTCTGAAACACACAGGTATAAAAATCCCTCGTACCTGTCATGTCCTTGAAGTAGAGCTGCGTGAAGAATCGATTCCGGAACCGATTCCCTAGATGAGTGCTACGGAAGAAAAGCTCTGATTTATTATCTTTTTACGTAAACCAAAGGTGACCGATTAGTTTATTTATTTTAATGTTGTTTAGTTTGGTTTTTGTTGTTTGTTTGTTGTTCTTGTTGGGTTTTTTGTTTGTTTGTTTGTTTCTTTTTGTGTTTTTTTGTGGGGTTTTTTGGGGGGTGGGGGGTAGAATTCATTATTGCAACAACAGAAAATTATGCCTTGCCGTATTCCAAAATCGAGGTTATCCTGAACCTGAAGCTTTTCGGAGCCGACGAGGAGACAGGTAACTGGCTAGGTATTGGACTCATCTGAAGTAATCATCGATTCGCTGGAAGTAATTTAGTAATTGTCCTGGGGTCGGACTGGACACAAGTACGTACTCACTATCCCCCGGAAGTAATCATACACTTGTCAAGAGGTCTACAACTCCGGACATAAATCGTGGACTCCACAGAAGAAATCTCATTAGTTGAACGTAACTGAGTTCAGACTGTGGGTGGTTGGCGGGTGCTCTGGTGTGGTTTGCTTCTTCTTTCCTATCAAACATCTATCGTCCTTATCTCCCCTTCTTTTTTATGATTGTTACTCTCTTGCAACACCTCTAATCTTCTGGTGCTCATATGACCTTATGCAGTTGCGAGCGCCGTAAAACCTCTACTACAACTTAACTGGGTTCGGACTCGATTCCTACGTTTCCTAGCTTTCAAGAACCGAAAATCTACGGCTTCCGGATAAAAACGGGAACTCCCACCACTCTCGTAAAGTGAATCAATTATTTTGAAGGTCGGTCTTCCCCTCTGACACACTTGTGACTTGCCTTTTTTTCAACGTCCTAAATATCATAACAAAGTTTTTACTGTTTTTTTTAACCTCGGTCTGATAATGTTCCTCTTTTAGTCTTACAATTGTGTCGTCTGCTTACTGTAAAACTGCAAAAAAAGTCAACTGCATTATGTTTGCGCTTCCCAATTGCCTTGCCTGCATTATATCCGTAACAGTAGAGTTGTTTGTAAGTACTTATTTGAGTTTAACGCCCCTGTCAATATTATTAGGCTGCTTAACCCTATCCGTACGCCCTGGGTCATTTTAGAATACTTCTAGTACAAAGATCTCTTTCAAACGTTCAGTATTTCTCAAAAAATCATTTTGACAGATTGCTATGCAAAGCGTACGGAACGGATTAACGAGTAAACTTCCTCTTTGAAAGTGGTGGCACAGAGTTCCCTACGTCGTATGGATACGATAGTAAAACGCGACGTACGGGTAGGGTGAAGAGGCGGCACCTCCGAATTTAACGTCTCTCAGATGGAACCGAGCCAAACAGGCTGAGAACTGAGAAAATTCCGCGAAACGACCCGAGTTCTAGAATATCCAGTCTGGGTTTCGAACCAGTGCATCCGCTCCGTAGTCCAGCATGTTACAACCTAGGCTAACGGAACGACCCGAAAAGTTGTTTCCTAATTTTATCAACACTAGCTTTGCAGCAGGAATAAAATAAAATAATTGAACTAGTTGGGTACCTCTTTCGAGGAACGGACTCTTTGCTTTACTTTTCCAATCCAGGATGAACGGAATAAAAAAAATTGATTGTCGTTTCACTGAGAGTTTAGTGAGCACTGCATGTATTGTGAACGGAAGTCTCACGTGTTTTCAATGGCGTCTTAGAAGACAGACTTTCCCAAGATAATGAAACTGAAAATTAAACTACAGAGACATCAGGCTCTTTGAAATAACTGTGCACCCTTTAAATAATTCTGAATCACCGTTATTTTTTTCAAATTCGAAAGTTACGTGATTGAGAAGTTTTAGGCGGCCAAAGTGACGAACTTTTACAAATATGATAATATGTATAGACTATGTATATGACGTGGAATTTTGTTTTACCCTGACAGACGAAAGTAGACGAGCTCTAGCAATCGTTATGCTTCAAGAAACAAAAAAGGAACATAGTTTGGAATTTGATTATGATGATGATGATGATGATGATGATGATTTATGATATATAATAAAATAACAATAACCGTTGAAATGATGATGGAAGAACAAAAAAAAATTATTATTTTTATTTGAAATACATTAAAACTACATTGTAATAATACAACTACGAGTAACAATTATTATTATTTTAATTTTATTATAAATATTAATAATATAAAAATGATGATATGTAGTATATTATTATTGTTATTATTATTATTATTATTATT
>NW_004797632.1:169877-175398 GCF_000002075.1 Aplysia californica | reverse complement strand
TCTCTCTCCCTCTCTCTCTCTCTCTCTCTCTCTCTCTCTCCCTCCCTCTCTCTTTCTCTCTCTCTCTCTTCCCCCCCTCTCTCTCTCTCCCTCCCTCTCTCCCTCTCTCTTTTTATCGTTATTTACATAATGGTGTGTAAGTGCATGTCCTTTTTAATTGGGTTGGGGGTAGATGGGCTGAGAGCTTGATTTGCTTTAAACTTCTATATCCCGTGAATGACTGAATGATCATCTGTCATTAATTGTCTTACTCTTTTTGTCTCTCAAATCCTAAAATGTACTCGTTGAGATTTTTTAAGGAGAATGGAACTGATTGTTAATTAAGTTTTCCTTGTTTCTGGACTTTAGAAGACTCCCACGTTCAGTTTGTAAAGAATATATCCTTACGTATTTATAGGCGTCATATTGGATTAAGTTTGGTCTTTTTTGTAGGGAACCTTCGTATGCATGTCCACAGATGTGAACAGAAACTCCTTGGCTTGCACGCCTCTTGTGGATTGTTTGGTGGTGCAGATGGATTGGGCTCTTCCAAAGCAGGTGCACAACGAAAGGAGCAGGTCGCAATAGCAAGAAAAGCACTAAAAGACGTTGAATCCTTCTGCTATCCTGGGAGTATAATTGACAGAGAGTGCTGACATAAAGTCCCTCATTGGAAAACCACAGGCTTTCATATCTTTGAATAGGATATAGAAGACCAGAGATATCTCACTTCGAACAAAGCTGAGGATTTTCAATTCAGATGTGAAGTCATAGAACGCATTTCAGACTTGCATAAAGAGGATCCAGGTTTTCTTGAACAAGTGTCTAAGAAAGTGGCCTATACTCTGGTGCAGGGTGAGAAAGGCAATGATAATGCTGATGATGTCAAAGTCCAAACAAAGACTAAGATAGTTATTCTGGCTTTGTCTTTTTATAGTCAGTAGTCGTTTGATTTGGTTGAGCAATCACATCTGGGTTTCAGTTCGTTAGGTTTTTTTTAATCGTCCAATCTCTTGATTTGCATTGCTTATTGCTGGCCGCTCTTAACTTTGTTTGTTTTGGGGTTTTTTATTGCAAACAAGCAAGATCAAAATAACTGTATAAACTACTAGTAGTTTAGTTTAGTTTTAGCAGAGGTTGTTCGGCACTCGCAACTGCAAAAGGTCATATGATCGCCTTAAACTACTACAGGAAGGGCATACACATAACACACTTGAATCTGACAGTCGTGGTGAAACAATACTGATCCTGCATCTAGAACAGTAGAAGGCAAACATTTTAATCATGGGACAGGGAGGTTTTCCAGCAAAACGCATGCTGTCGGCGACATCACAATTATATTTTACGGCCTGGACACCGCGAATACTGACCGACCATTATGTTTCCTCAACCCAGTCGCTCACATTATATCAACGGTCAAAAGGGGCGTTAACGGGCCAACGGTCAGCCCCACGAGTCATAAACGGACAAATTAAATGAGATTGTGGTTTCCACACAGGTGTGATTCATGGATTCGTCAAGCGACTTTTGAGTCATGGTGTTTATTCACACTTTTTATATAACGTCCGATTACACGTTTGAGTTGATATAATTGAAAAATAGTTTTACAGGAACATGAATCCCACCATCCCACCATGCACTTATATAAAAATATAAAGCCAAAAAAACAACAACCGGATTTTAGAAAATTTGTGGAATTCATGGTTTTATGAGGGCACCGACGTGTTATATTTTGTTAGCTTTGATTGTTTTCCTTTAAAAGCTGTAGACAGTATAGTCCGGCACTTATATGACCTTATTGTGTTGCAAGTGCCGTAAAACTCTTACTAAAACAAGACAGTATAGTTGTTTTTATTAATTGTTGTTGTTTTTTGTTTTGTTTGTCTCTTCAAAGTTTCCTTTTTTTATTTTGTTTCTGTTGGTTTTCTGTTGTTTTTGTTGTTTTTGTAAAGAAGCATTATTGTACGCCGGCATAGAATCACCAATAAATCATCCAGCACTGCTGAAAAACATTTGAGTGAGTTGAGATTTCTTCAAGGTAGTTCTAGAACATCTTATATATTATGTAAAATACAGCCGTTAGGCCATCGATTTTAGCGCCTTGAGACAAATCGATTCCTGGATGTGAATAGTGTTGGGTTTTTCAATGTGGGGGGGGGGGGATTGATTTTTCCTTTGACTTTTGTTGTTTCGTTGTGTTATCTTCTTATTTATTTTTCTGTTGCTTTTTGCTGTTTTGTTGAGTTGGGTTTTTTTAGGGGTTTTTTGTTCTCTATTTGTTTTGTTGTACTTTATTTTCCTTTTTTTGTCTCTTTAACTTTTTGCTGTTTTGTTGTGATTTCTTTTTAATGTCCAGCTTTGTCATCTCAGCTTACCTTTTCCTGATCTAAAGATTACTCTGAATCACATTGATTTTCTTTTCAATTTAATTTTCGTTTCTCGTTATTTTTATCGTTGTCATAACTTGTCTATAATTCTACTTTTACATTTTTTTGTTTTTCTTGTGCATTTTTTTGGGGGGGGGGACATGCAGCCAAAACTGTCCAAGACGGCCAACAATGCCGATTAGAAAAGTAGTATTAACAATAATAACAATAATAATAATAACTGCATCTACACAGCGCATATCTACGTTCTGCATTATGCTCTATTTGTATACAACAATGATCACCCCTAGTAGACACAAGAACACTTGGAAACATTCTCGGCTTTCCGGGAAGCATACAGTGCAAGCTGCCGATTGCATTCACTCCCGAGAAGCTGAGAATGTTTATGAGTGTTCTATGGTCTGTCGGGGTAATAATAATTATAGCGTAAAGCGCATACACCTTGCTGTCAAACGGGGATATGCGCTATACAAATGCTATTTATCTTTATTATTATTATTATTATTATTATTATTATTATTATTATTATTATTATTATTATTATTATTAATCATTCTTCTTCTTCTTCTTCTTCTTCTTCTTCTTCTTCTTCTTCTTCTTCTTCTTCTTCTTCTTCTTCTTCTTCTTCTTCTTCTTCTTCTTCTTCTTCTTCTTCTTCTTCTTCTTCTTCTTCTTCTTCTTCTTCTTATTATTATTATTATTATTATTATTATTATTATTATTATTATCGTTAGTATTATTATTATTATTATTATTATTTTTCTTCTTATTATTATTATTACTATTATTATTATACGCTTTTGCAAAGAGAAGTTTTGGTAGCACATAGTTGCAGCATCAAACATTCTTTATGTCACGACATTCTCAACCAGCATCTGTGGTGTTTCCGTTAGGCACTTCAGTGTCACACGCAGCAGACCTGAGTTCGATTGCCGCGTGTGGAGATTTGTGTCGAGTACCTCGGTCTTTCTGCTCCGGTGTTGTATCCTTCTCAGCCCGGGTTGGTCATGACAGGAAGGGTCAGAAGCCCGTCTCCTAAATGGTCTCTTTTAAGGACAAGCGAGCTGACCCAGATTTCGGGGGGTTTCCAGAAATCTTAACCTATACCAAAAGTGATCATTGCCTTACCTATAGGAGAAGTTTGGTTTCACTGGTGTCAGTGGTGTGTATATTTGTTTGGATATAGAGAAAACTCTCTTTGTCTTTTAAAGAGACTGGATAAGGATCCAAAAACTTTAACTTCGATTTTCTCAAAACGGCATTTATCGGGATAGACCCCCTATGCTTAAAAACAACCAAATATTCTAAATTTTGTTGATGGGGATGGGAAAACACAAACAGAAAAAACAAATCAATACTCTCCATGTTATGCGCAAAACTAGCATTTGCTGTACCTTTTTACCTGGAGCTGTAATCTCTTTTTGTAGTAGAGGTTTTACGGCACTCGCAACTGCATCAGGTCATATGAACGTCAGAAGATTAGAGGTGTTAGAAGGGAGTCATCATCATCATCCGGTGCCTTACCGACTGGCGTGGGCGATCATGGACCTCAACTTCACTCTGTCTTGCCTTGCCGACTGGCGTGGGCGATCATGGACCTCCACTTCACTCTGTCTTGCCTTGCCGACTGGCGTGGGCGATCATGGACCTCCACTTCACTCTGTCTTGCGTTGCAGCAATGGTGTCTACAAGAGAGAAACAAGCATAAAAAGAAGAAGGGGAGATAAAGACAATAGATGTTTGATAGGACAGAAGAAGCAAACCACACCAGAGCACCCGCCAACCACCCTTGTGTAATCTCTGGCTCAGAGGTTGACGTGTAATGACACGCCATTGTTGTCAGTGGCTAGCTGACTTCACTGTTCCACATTGACTCAATAACATCACCAGTGGTGTGTGTGTGTGTGTGTGTGTGTGTGTGTGTGTGTGTGTGTGTGTGTGTGTATAGAGGGGGGGTGCGAATGGGATACAATATCTCAATAGTCAGAGCTTAAATCTTCAGCTCCCAACTACTCGAAGCCTAATAGCTAAACAATCGCTGGTACTTCTTTCTTTATTCAATTGTGAGGCAGCGTGGTGGAATCAGGCTCTCGTCAATTTTTTGGCATGTAGAGTTATTGGTATCATCTTAAAGCTTGTTCACTGGTCTTTATTTGGATGAAAAAAATATCCTTTTATCTTGAACACAAGTTGAGATATTTCCGAATGAAGGGGGTGGGGGTCACCTGTTTTCAGAGGTTAAATTAGTGAGAAATGGCAGGCAAAGATTAGTTATTTCCTTAGCCTAAGAGTCCGTGGTAACTGAAAATTTACATTTTTAGTGCCTTTAATCAACGTTTTTCAGAAATATCCACACAGAAACTAGTTCTTCAAGGGGCATGAAAGATATTGAGCCAAAAAAATTTGTTTTATAAAAACTCACAAACCTGAGGTAAAATGCAAGTTTCTTCACTTTGATTATTTTGACGAGAGCCTGATTCCACCACGCTGCCTCACAGTTACACTTTTGACTGCAGGAAAAGGAGTGCTTTTACCAATCAAAAGTTTTACAGCAGGAAGGTCACAAGTTGTCACCTATGGCAGGAATAAATGCTTTTTTGACATACTTCCCTCTCTTAAAATATCTATGGACTCCTGACCTCGCAGACGACTGCGATAATTTCCCACCCTCTGTCTGAAGCGACTTTGACATGGCATGACTCCTGAACCCTGCCAGCCACCTGGACCTTGTACTGTGAAAAACTTGGACCAGAGTCAGTGGCGGAACAATCTCCCTTGTCGCACGCATGACACACGTGTTTCTTTCTCCAGTTGGAGACGATTTTCTTCTTCTTCTTCTTCTTCTTCTTCTTCTTCTTCTTCTTCTTCTTCTTCTTCTTCTTCTTCTTCTTCTTCTTCTTCTTCTTCTTCTTTGTTTTTAACACTATATTTCCTTTTACAATAATCTCGTTATTATAATAACCAAAAGTACTAACTTTAAAAAAAGGGAAAGAGTTTTTCATTGTACGAGTCAGCTGGATCATTGACAGACGTAGATGTACCTAAAGAACACAAGTTTCTCTTTCTTTCGGAGACCTCAGCTTCAATTTTGGTTTTCAACGTAAATCCATTTTCATATCTCGTATATATATATATGTATGTTATAAATAAATATA
>NW_004797632.1:161716-168960 GCF_000002075.1 Aplysia californica | reverse complement strand
CGCCCAACTTTTTCAAAATGTGAGCCAGCGTGGTGGAATCAGGCTCTCGTCAATTTTTGGACATGTAGAGTTATGGTATCATCTTAAAGCTTGTTCACTTGTCTTTATTTGGATGAAAAGTAGCCATTTATCTTGAATGCAAATCGAGATATTTGCGAAAGAAGGAGTTGGGGGTCACCTGTTTTCAGAGCTAAAATTTGTGAGAAAATGGCCGCCAATGGTTAGTCATTTCCTTTGCTTAAGAGTCGTGGTAATTGAAAATGTACATTTTCTGTACCTTTAATCAACGTTTTTCAGAAAAATCCACACAGAAATGAGTTCTTTAATGGGCATGAAAGATGTTGAGCAAAAAAACAAAAATTTGATAACAATTCACAATCCTGTGGAAAAATGCCAGTTTCTACATTTTGATAATTTTGACGAGAGTCTGATTCCACCACGCTGCCTCACAAACGTTCTAATACGTAAAGCACCAACAATAATAAATCAAAGGAAGTTAGAAACAAACACTAACCAAATACAATATCAATTTCTGTGTCTATAGCGCCGTAAAACAGCTACCATGTTATGCCAAAGTCCACACGCTTTAACTATAATAATAATAAATAAATTGCATTTATATAGCGCTTTTCCACAAAGAAGTGCTCAATGCGCTGTACAATAATACACAGACATATAAAGCGCACAGCTCCTACAGTAATACTCTCTCTCTCTAGTCTCACTCTGTCTCTCTCTCTGTCTCTCTGTCTCTCTGTCTCTCTGTCTCTCTGTCTCTCTGTCTCTCTGTCTCTCTGTCTCTCTCTCTCTCTCTCTTCTCTTCTCTCTCGTTCTCTCCCCCCCCTCTCTCTCTCTCTATCTATCTCTCTCTCTCTCTCTCTCTCTCTCTCTCTCTATCTATCTATCTATCTCTATCTCTCTCACTCTCTCCAGTACAAAGTTTATCCAGACACCCTCGCACACATTGATGAATTCACATAGTCACAGGACCAGGTTCACGGTGACAGAGTCACTTGAAATAGACAGACCATGAACCAATCACAATTCACATGAGCACTCCGCTGGATTGCTCCGGGGCTCACATAATTTTGGCATAGAATAGTGTACAGTCTATCGCGTTTATTTATAGACTGCCTGCTGTGGGCTTTGTTTCGTGGGTGCACATTTGAGATGTGCCGTCTTATTGGTGGAATCAGGCGCTCGTCACTTTTGGGGCATAGGGAGTTACTGATATCATTAAAAAGCTTATTCATTTTACGTGCTTTCAATGTACAAAATTATCCATCTAGCTTGAATAGGAGTCGATATATTTGCTATTGAAGCAGATGAGTTTGCCTGGTTTCAGTGTTAAAATTAGTGAGAAAATGGCGCCAAAGTTTGGTAACTTTAATAGCTTGAGAGTCTTTGAAAACTGAAAAATTACATATTTTTGCCTTCACTCAATGTTTTTCAGTAAAATTCACATGGAAATGTGTTTTATACGGAAATAAAAAGAGTTGAGCCAAAAAAGAAAAAGACAAATTGTCAAAATGGAGGGAAAATGCGTGTTTCTTCAACTTCGTTATTTTGACAAGCGCCTGATTTCACCACGATGCATTACAATTTGTTAATGAATTTTTTTCCATCAAAATCACGCCAAATAAACCAGGCTTAAGATGGTGACAATAACTGAAAAGCGCCCTGTTTTGTCATTTGATGACACACATTACATCGATAAAACCGTGTGAACGATAAAGTAAGTAAAATAATGTAAGGTTGAACGACCCTGTCAATGCTATACGGTTATTTAGGAGGCGGCACCTCCCTCCGAACTGAACGTCCGTCTCCGATAGGACAGAACCAAATGGGTTAAGAGTCTTGAAAACTTCACAACAACGACCCGAGATCAAGAACACCCAGTGTGAGATTGGAACCAGGGCCATCCGCTCCGTGGGGTTGTATTCTTCACATTTTAGTACGAAGATCTCTTTGAAACTTTCAGTATTTCTAAAAACAATCATTTTGACAGACTGCTACGCAAAGCGTACGGATCGGATTAGCGAGTAAATTTCCTCTTTGGAAAGTGGTGGCACAGAGTTCCCCACGTCGTATGGATACGATAGTAAAACACGACGTACGGATAGGGTCAACCTTCGAACCGAAGGATGACGTAGACAATTAGGGACGAAGCAACCTATTTCCTAACTTATAAAAAACTGGGTCGAAAGGGTGCGGGGGCATAAAGCATTGTGTAACGAAGGGTTGAATAAGGCGTTCTTCAATTGTGGGTCATGTGAATTTACTGGCAACATCTTAAAGATGTTCATTTGTCTTGTTGGGTTTTTTTTGTGTTTTTTTTGTTGTTGGTTGTTGTTTTGTTTTTTTGTTTTTTTGTTTTGGGGGGGGGGGGGGTTCACGACAATATTGCGACCAGGGGCGGCTCGTGGGTCAAAAAAGTGGGCGTGCACAATTAAGCTATTTTAAGCTGAAGATAATCAAGGGCAGAGTAAAAATGGGATGGTGTATAATTTTAGGATCTTTGGGTTGGTGAAGGAAGACCTCGTGCTTTTATTTTCATTATTTTTACTTGTGGCTTTGCCTTCTAGAACTAAATCTGTTTGTCAGCTTAATGTCAATTTCATTCATCCTGTGTTAGAACTGAACACTCAAGTACATGTAATACCTTTCACCACTCCACTGCAAAACCTTTCAAAAGCACAACTCATAGGAGGGCGACTTAAGTATGTCACGTTCACCTCCCTCAGGTTCACGGTCACAGAGTCACTTAAAATAGCGACAAGATAATGAACTAATCACAAATTCACTTGAGCACTCCTCTGGATTGCTCCGTGGCCCACATAATTTTGGCATGGGATAGTGCACAGTCTATCGTGTTTATTTTTAGACTGCATACTGTGGGCTATTCGGCGCTATTCGGCAGGAGCACATT
Source organism: Aplysia californica (assembly GCF_000002075.1). NCBI lineage: Eukaryota > Metazoa > Mollusca > Gastropoda > Aplysiida > Aplysiidae > Aplysia > Aplysia californica. Next base: position 166,034 of record NW_004797632.1, on the reverse strand, counting down.
TGAGACGTGCCGTGTTATTAATATTAATGTACCGCCAAACTCTCTACAAGTGTCGTCATCGCTTGGGTTATCCCCAAGAGCGATTTATAGGTCAGGTTTCCACTGTTGACTATCCTGTTATGTTTAGATACAGTGCATGAACTTAGGCATGGCATAGTAGATGTTTTACGACGCTATAGAATAGAAATGACAGTTACAGCGCCAGCGAGGGCCTTGTTTTGATATAATATTTGGCTAATGTTTGTTTCTGACGTCTTTTATTTTATTATTGTGGGTGCTTTACGTCATAGAACATTAAAACATTTTGGGCGGCACTGCACGACCGTGCTCTATGGACGAACCGCGCCTGATTGCGACCCATCTTGATTAAAAATTGAGACATTTGCGATTGATTTGCTTGCTATGGTAGCAATTTGGCAAGGCAGCACATCATAAAAATATAAACAAGTGGATGAGAAAGGCATCCAGAACAATTGGTAGAGACCAAAGTAACTTTGAATATCTGCAAAAAGACAAACGTTCATTAAAAAAAAGGCGGAAATAATGCTTAGTGACCATAGCCACCGACTGACATCGGAATTTCAACCATCGACCGGCAGTAAACGATACATTCCCCCCCCCCCCCCCCCCAAAAAAAAAGCAAGAACAGACAGACAAAGAAATTCATTTGTTCCAACTGCAGTGAGGTTACTGAACACACAGTGTTTCTTTCTCTGACAACTACACTTCACTAGGGTGTTGAGCTGGAGAAACAAATCCAATGCAGTGTCTCAAGTAATACTACCTGGAGAGAGAGAGAGAGAGAGAGAGAGAGAGAGAGAGAGAGAGAGAGAGAGAGGGGAGAGAGAGAGAGAGAAAGAAAGAGAGAAAGAGAGAGAGAGAGAGAGAGAGAGAGAGAGAGAGAGAGAGAGAGACGGGGCGGGTTGTTCCAACACGTGAGACATGTATTTACTAATGCCCTGTCTTGTTTTGCGTATGCGTGATTGCACCTACCCTTTGTAACGTCTACAGCAATTTTTAACAAACAAGAAACATTTCTCCGTGCCAGACGAATAAAGATTGTCATTGTCATTGTCATTGTCATCAAAATAGTAAGATAATTCAGAGTCATTATCAAGTTATTCAAAGAACTGCATTCGGAAAAGCTTGACAAGCTGTGAAACTCAAATTTATTAACGTCAAATTTCTCAAAACTAGGTACTGAGCAGATAGATTTTGTCATTCTAGGGTAATGATATACGTGTTGCAATTTCGTAGCATGCCTCTGAAGTTGGTGAAGATCACCAGAGAAGGTCTATTCTTAACATTTTGAGGTTGCAGACAAGAAGAAAAGTTCATCATGTCTATTACCTGCTAACCTAAATTGCCGTACACCACTGGAGCTAATTCTGACTATTTATCTGTGCATGTACCATAGAGTCTAGTGACCGTCTGTGAACTGTCAATTCTTTAGTTCTAGTACTACCTTTGCATTTTACTACTATTATCTTGGCCATAAAAAGCAAGGAAAGTATGCTACGATTACGTATACAAAGCCTGTGGTGAAATTGGAACACCAGTTCACGCCATAAAAAACACGCTTAACCTTATTTCTAGCATGTAAAATTCAGTTAATCTAAATTTATAGAATTATTATCTGATCCAAAAAAATTGAAACTGGTGTTACTGTTGTCCGCCTTTGTTACTTTGTTAACACGCGACACAATTTACAAGTCAACGTTGTACAGAGCAATACATTATGAGACTTTTTTACAAAGAAAGTGTGTGCTGCTCGATGGCTAAGCACGTGATGTCTTGAGTTAAACCTTGATAAGCAAGAGCATGCACCTCACTGGCTAAATCTGTAGAATCATTTGTGAGGCAGCGTGGTGGAATCAGGCTCTCGTCAATTTTTGGTCATGTAGAGTTATTGGTATTGAGAGGAAGAATGAGCCAACCACAAGAGAGCACCCGGTAACCATTCACGGGCTGGGTTCAAATTGGTTGCTTTTAGGGACAAGCGGGCTAACCCAGATTTCGGAGGTTTCCAGAAATCTTAATCAACACCAAAAGGGGTCATTTTCCTTCCTATGTATGAGAAGTTTGGTTTCATTGGTGTGTGCATTTGTTTTGTTATAGATAAAACTCTCCTTGTCTTTTAAGGAAATTGAACAAGGGGCAAAAACTTTATCTTCGATTTTCTCAAAACAGCGTTTTTTCCAGATAGCCCGCTTCTGCTTAAAAGCGACCTATTGTTAGAAGGCAAAGAATTGCGTTATTTTTATATCTTTGGGAAGTATGGAAACACTTGAAGGACGATACATGACCGAGCCAAAGACAGGAAGGAAATCGTTGGAGCGGGAAGAAAAAAAAAGTTTGGGATGTATATGGTTATCTCAAAAAGGTGACGTAGAATTAACTCATTCGCTACGTATCATTTTCGGCTTGTGGACTTCAATTTTTAAATACGCACTCCTTGACTTGTCTGATGTGATATTTGCATTGGGTGTCTTATGAAAGTACGCCCACTCTGGCTGTTTGACATTTACATTAAATATTTCTGTCGCGACGCTATGGAATCAGGGGCTCCTTACTTTATGGGGGGGGGGGGGGATTTTTTGTGGGTGTTTTTGTTGTTGTTGTTGTTGTTGTTATTGTTTTTTTATGGGTTTTTTTGTTGGGGGGGGTTGTTGTTTTGTTTTGTTGTTTTGTTTTTGGGTTGTTGTTGTTTTTTTTGGGGGGGGGATACGAAGTTATGGATATTATCTTTTAAGCTTGCTCATTTGTCTTGCTTTTTATGGAAAAGTAGACATCTAACTTGATTAGAAGTCATGATATTTAAGATTGATGGGGGTGGGGGTCACTTGGTGTTAAAGGTAGAATTATTGAGCAAATGAAGAAAAAAAAGGTTCGTGACTTCCGATTCTTGGGTGTCCTTGGAAAGTGGAAAATTACATTTTTTTAAAATAATGTTTCATCAGCAAAAACCCATATGTGAGGCAGCATGATGGAATCAGGCTCTCGTCAAAATAATCAAAGTAAAGAAACTTGCATTTTTCCGCAGGTTTGTGAATTTGTATCAAATTTTTGTTTTTTGGCTCAACGCCTTTCATGCCCATTAAAGAACTCATTTCCGTGTGGATTTTTCTGAAGAACGATTAAAGGCACAAAAAAAATGTAAATTTTCAGTTATCACGGGCACTTAAGCTAAGGAAATAACTAATCTTTGGCGGCCATTTTCTCACTTATTTTTACATCTGAAAACAGGTGACCCCCACCTCTTTTATGCGCAAATATATCGACGTGTATTCAAGATACATTGATATTTTTCCACCCAAATAAAAACAAATGAACATGCTTTAAGATGATACCAATAACTCTACATGCCCAAAAATTGACGAGAGCCTGATTCCGCCACGCTGCCTCACATATAGAAATGTTTATTCCAATGGATATAACACGTGTTGAGTCAGAACAACAACGACAGCAGCAACAACAAATAATAGATAAATAATGAGTAATAAAAATTGTCCAAGCGAGAGAAAAATTGACGGTTTCTTTGATTACTTCCTTTAGACGAGCGCCCGATTTTACCACGATGCTACACACATGCTTTTTTCTTATCTGGGAAATGGCGTCCTCTTCAACGTTTGTCCAGTGGCCTCATAGGTTTGACCTACTTCGGCCAGTGTTGAAGTATCATCAGAGACGTGGCCACATTTTGGACATCACAAGTGACGAAAAATGTATCGGAAAGACGAGGGCCAAGTTCACTGTTAATAACTCAGTTATCTTTGCTCCAATTTTAGCAAAATGTAACACTCATGATTGTTACCTAAAACGACATCAAATGCATTGATTTAGAACACTCAATTTCCTGTTGGAGTAGTATCAGTTTTACAACATTTACATTTTTTTTAAGAAGTGAAACTCAAAACACTTTGCAAGTCTTTAAAAATCAACCATAGTATCATGGCGTCCATGTCAATTAAAGCAAAAATAAGCTACGTTTTCGAGAATATTCAAATTTATAAAAACTTCATTAAAAAAAGAGTGAAATTCAAAACGTCATAACTTCTTAAACGATCAGTCATGTGTCTATTGAAGAACAAATAATTTGTGCAAAACTGACACTGCCAAGTTAACTCTGGGAAGGTGATGGCTGTTTGAATTGTCTGCTACAAGTATTTTACCATTTCCCTCGAGACCAGCTTAAATTCAACCATAGAAAGTAGGATCAATGTTTATATGTGTGTGCATGTGTGTGCACGTGTGTGCGTGTGTGTGTTTGTGTGTGTGTGTGTGTGCGTGTGTGTGTGTGTGTGTGCGCGCGCGTGTG
>NW_004797632.1:158302-161560 GCF_000002075.1 Aplysia californica | reverse complement strand
TAAGTGTGTTTGTGTGTGTGTGTTGTACTGCACCAAACGAATGTGCCAGGATCTGTACAATAAAAATGTATCTTATACGCAGCTGCAAATTTTCAAAAATCATGAAAAACATGTAATTGTCTCGATCTAGGTCGATTCTTTCGGTCTCCCGTTAAACACTAAGTCTCAACATTTCTATTGTATGTGGGATGTTACAGTAGACTCTGTCATAAAATGGACCCCAAAGAAAATAACTGACTTGGCTCAAATCGGAGAAATGCGTTCAACATTCATTTGTAAGCTTTCGGATTACAAGACTTTCCCGAAACATCTCTTACAACAATGCAAGGCATTTGGCCCCATCCTGCTGAAACCAGAACTCTTCTTTTTTTAGTAGAGGTTTTACGGCTCTCGCAACAGCATAAGGTTATATGAGCGCCAGAAGATTAGAGGTGTCACAAGAGAGTAACAAACATAAAAAAGAAGAAGGGGAGATAAGGACGATAGCATAGCTAGATGTTTTGTGGGAAAGAAGGAGCAAACCACACCAGAGAACCCGCCAACTTCCCACAACCAGAACTCTTCAACACTACACCCCCTTCCACTCCCCAAGACTTCTCCAAAGCTTTCTTGCTTGTTTGTTTTTGAGTAAAGAGAAGCACATCGACACAATAATTGTCACTTAGTGATGGGAAAAGTAAGACGGACAGACAGACAAACCACTAGCACATTTTCTTGTCTAAATTTGTCTCCTTTCACCTCATTTCCTGCTCTCTAGCAATGTTCTGTCGTCTGATATCGTTTCCTCTTTCTGCCCCCCCCCCCACCTCCTTTGCCCCTTCCTCTGGGCTCCTGATTCTTTCTGCAGCCTTTCTACTGCTACTCCTTGGCTTCTTCGTACTGCTGTCTTTCAGCCACTCCCCTGATCTTCTGGTAGGAAAGATCTACACCTAGCCTTCTCGGACAAAGGCGAAAAATCTCGGAGGTCCCGTGTGCAAGTTGTGCACGTTAAAGATCTCTTGGTGGTCTAAAATCGATAAGAGTAGGCTTCATCCGCCACCCGAGCAAAATTCAAAATTTCCTACCAACTGAAAATATTAGGTGTGTCTTGCGCGCTCATATGACTTTATGCAGTTGCGAGCGCCGTAAAACACTTTACAAGAATAAAAACAAAAACAAACCACTAGCACAACATTTTCTAGCACGGTGAGATAATAATATAATATAGACATCAGCTGGTATGATGGTCGTGGCTTAATCCAGTCCTCATTCTGAAACCAGAATGAGCCGATCACACTCCTGGCAGCTGAACCTTCTTATTCAAAAGTAAAGTTATGCGTTTCACTCACTTATTTTACTTACGGTATTGAAACTGATTATTTCTAGAGGTTTTGTTCTCGGGGTCTCGTGGGTTTGGGGTTTGCAATTATTTTTTAATTTTCTTTTTTTTTTGGGGGGGGGGGGGTGGTATGTGTTTAAAAAAATGCTATTTACTCATTTTAAATATTATTATTAATTGTCAGAATAGATGATCAGTTGTTCGAAGTTTTGTTACGATTGTTGCAATGCTCAAGGTATCATTGCCATTTAAACGGCTTTTTTAAAGACTTTATATTTTTCTTCCGTTTGTACCGGTGGGTGTCGCGGGGAGACAGAGGCGTCTGTCTGTAGCAAGGCGAGTGGCCTGTAGGAGGGACATCCCGTGAGCTCTGAAGCTGACATTCCATATGCCCGAAAAACCGATGCGAACTTCGGGTACGAAACGAAATTCGGGTGCTATGAAAAAAGAGCCCTCCTTCCAAATACCCGAAATTCATATCCGTCATTTCTGACTGAAACCAATGCACCAGTTCTGTCAGAGCAAGCACTCTGCGTTGAAAACGAGAGAATTTTGCTGTTAGAACTCCTGTTCCTACGAAAGCAGCTTTAAATTGCTTTGTCAAGACTTGATGATGGTCCTTCCTTCATAAGCTTTGCTTTCTTGGGTCGTTTTCTTTTCGAAGCTTCGGTCCTATCACCGACAGCGCTCGCTGATGTGGTTGCGGCACAGACAGCAATCTTAAGTTATAATTAATGTATGTTAGAAGTTATATTCAAGTGCATTTAAGGAGGGGGGGGGGAGAGTAAGTGAAATGCTATTTTGTTATTACATGATTTAAACGATAAATGATAGCATAGATCTCTAGATAGATCTAGATTACAAAAACTCCCGAAAGTTTCCCACAAACTTTTTAAAAAAGTGGTTGCCTTGGAAATGGCAGCCACCTTGAAAATAAACACATCTTTTCAGTCTTAGTTTTAACACTTCTCTCTCGAACCAAGGAAATCAGCATTTCGACGTTTTCCCACTTAGCTAGTGCTTCCATGCTGCTTCGTTCCTTTGAAGTAGATTTGGCGGGAAATGAGCCCCGCTCACTTCACGAAGAATTCGGGTGCCGAAGAAAAAAGTTTCGCTCCCTCGTGCGAAACAAAATCTTCGCATGCGAATATCGGACTCGGCCATGCGAAATTCCGGTATATGGATTTACACAATGACAAAAAGGTTGGTGCGAAAAAATAGTTCGCACGCGAAATTCGAACCCGAAATTCGCATCGATTTTTCGGGCATATGGAATGTCAGCTTGAGGGTGTCTGCGACAGATTCGCTCCAGCGTCGTCTTGGTCTTCCTCTGGTTCTCCAGCCAGAATATCTGGTGCTGTATGCCCTAAGAGCTGGTTGGTTTGAAGGCATCCGTGTGAGGTGTCCAAACCACTTTTAGACGTCTTCTATAAAGATTTCACCGAGGGACGAGATGAGAGACTGTATGGGTTTAACACCTTTTTCAACACTATTAGGTTATTTTTAGAGGCAGGACCTCCGACTTTTCCCTCTATCTCCGATTGGGCAGACAGAGCCAAAATGGGATGACATCTTTGAAAACTGTACAAAAAGGCCTGAGTTCAAGAACAGCAAACTTCGGATTCGAACCAGGGCCATCCCCACCACACCCCACCTCCCACCCCATCAGTTTTCAATATGAACCAACGGGGTGATGGGTTAGAGAGTGTTCGCCCTGTGACTCAATGTAGAAAAGTAAGATATAACATCTACTACTATTAACGAATTGATGTACTCTGAAAGTCAAGTACAAGTTCGTTGATTAAGCTGTTGGGTTTGTTTGAGAAAAGAGACGCATATCGCCTCAACACTGGTCATTTTGTACTGGAAACAGACAGACAGACAGACAGACAGACAGACAGACAGACAGACAGACAGACAGACAGACAGACAGACAGACG
>NW_004797632.1:150024-157312 GCF_000002075.1 Aplysia californica | reverse complement strand
CACAGGACATTTCATAAATTTCATACTGAATAACACTCGCTTATAATGATAAGAGATAGCACAGTTTGTAACGCGTAAATTCCCGCTCAATAGCAAGCTATATGCACTTTACAAACGATAATTATTATTATTATTACCCCAGCAGCTGACCTGATGGTATTCTGAAACAACCTCAACACGTAAGCTGTCATTTATAGGCGCTAAAACACTAACATACTGGCAAGATCAATAACACAATTTATTTTTCTTCCAGAAATGGGGCGCAAACGAGTACCACCACCTCCCCCCCCCCCTTTCCCCAACCTCCTAGCTATTAAACCTGTGACATCCATGTACAGCCAGGACTGAGCCCTACGAAGGGGAAGTAATGCCAAATAGGATTTTCCAAATGCCATAGCAAAGGACATGAGAATGGTGTTTGCTTCTTCTATCAAAACCGTAAGTTAACAGAGACCGGAAAAAATAAATGGTTTTTAATAAATGTCAAATTGTAGGCTTAAGTATTAGCAGAGACACCCTTTGAGAATCTTGGGAAAAGCTAAGTCAGTCGAGTTTGATTTCTTCAATTTCAACGCAACATAGAGTTCTTTAGGGTAATACGCCATTTTATTTAACGTCCTCTGATTTCACCTATGTTAAGTCCCCTTCAGCATAAATAATATTATAAAAATTCACCCCGTATGTACGTGCTATCTACAAAACTTGTCTTAGTTTTCTTTCAGTTTTAGTAGAGGTTTTACGGCGCTCGCATTTGAATAAGGTCATATGAGCGCCAGAAGATTAGAGGTGTCACAAGAGAGTAACAAACATAAAAAAAGAAGAAGGGGATATAAGGACGATAGATGTTTGTTTGATAGGAAAGAAGAAGCAAACCACACCAGAGCATCCGCCAACCACCCAAAAAACTGGTGTGATTTTGGAGTCAAAGTATACTGCTGGTATTGTATGTGAAGCAGCGTGGTGGAATCAGGCTCTCGTCAATTGTGGGGCATGTAGAGGTATTGGTATCATCTTAAAGCTTGCTCGCTTGTCTTTATTTGAATGAAAAAAAATAACCATTTATCTTGAATACAAGTCGAGATATTTCCGAATGAAGGGGGTGGGGGTCACCTGTTTTCATGGGTAAAATAAGTGAGAAATGGCCGGCAAAGATTAGTTATTTCCTTAGAGTAAGAGCCCGTGGTAACTGAAAATTTACATTTTTAGTGCCTTTAATCGACGTTTTTCAGTAAAATCCACACAGAAATTAGTTCTTTAAAAGGCATGACAGATATTGAGCCAAAAAACAAAATTTTATAAAAACTCACAAACCTGCGGAAAAATGCAAGTTTCTTCACTTTGATTATTTTGACTGATACCACCACGCTGCCTCACATATGCGAGGTGTGTCAAAAGGCAAGTATACTCGGTACACTGAATGAAGCAAATAAATCACACACACAATTAACAAGTCCAAAGTACAATCACCTTCTTACATGTCATTGTTTTGTCCTTGATCTAACATCACAGAGAAACATATGAAGTATAATTATATGGCAACCAGTCAGCCATTTTCATACAGTTTTCAATATACAAGGGTCAAAGTCGCACATGTATGTATGTTTGTTTGTTTGTTTGTTTGTATATTTGGGTAAAGAGAAGCACATGGAAGTAAAAGGTAAGACATACATACAGAAACAAAGTAGGGAAAGTTAAGAAGTAGGACCTACCAGTGGCGCCCTGTAACCACCCCCGTCCCACATGTGAACAGAGAACAATGTAAAAAATAACCCAAAAAGAACTGAAGTAAAAGTAAAAGTAAACGTATGGGTTGGACGCTCCTTTTGACACTGCTCAATAGAGTCTGTTTAAAATTGCAATATAGATGTTTTACGGTGCCATTGATACAAATTACATCATATGGAAGGAGAGCTGCTCCAATGATGCTTGACAAGATCACCGAACCGTGCTGAGAGGGATACAATGTCACAGCAGACAGAACCAGATGATGGATAAAAAATCTGCCCATACCAAAATCAAACTTACGTCTTCTGTATGCAAGAGGGCAAAAGCTTAACAAGCGCTTCTCTCATTCTTTAAAACAGCAACAGCAAGATAGAAAGCAGGAAATCATTTCTACATTTATTAAAATTACTTCCTCGCCAGGTTTGCCTCTACGTTGAATTAAACATCGCTGAAAGAGAGTCTGGTACAATGTCAAATACAGAACTTGGCTGTTGCTATGACTCATCTCCATTGTAATCTGAAAACTAAAAACTTCCGACTGTGCTTACAGTGGATCCAACTATGCACTTGGTGAGTCCTCTGTTTGCTTTCAGAAGAATTCTTTACAACTAAAATAAAGTCCTATATTTCTAATGTTTAAAAGTATACTTCTACTGACAAAATATAGTCCTAAAGCCAATCATTTCTTCACTTTGGGTATTCAGAAATTTGGGCAAGGACTGATGGTATTCTGTTGAGAGATTTGAAATATTGAAAAACTTTTAAAAGCAAATCGCTATTTATGAAGGTGACACAAAATAGACCTTGATCAAATGGTCTTTTCTTTTTTATTCTCATACATGAAGAATACATAGATATTTCAGTGGCAAAAAGCGCGTCTCGCACTTTCTGTTCATTTAGCTCTCCAGACACTTTCATTATATTTTTGTCCATCTGATGTGCTGCACCTACTGAACGAGAGACAAACAACGTACATGTACCTCTGTCTAAACCACGAGAGACAAACAACGTACATGTACCTCTGTCTAAACCACGAGAGCCCCCTGCACGTCAGCTCGGACCGTGGCAAATGAGATGCGCCATCCCGGCACGAGACAGAAGGACACCTCGGTAAAATCACGTCCCCACACAGGGAATCGAACTCGCACCACTCGCGTATAAGAAGCAAAGAACTTAACTATTAAACACCACAGACATTTGTAAAATTAAACCTAAAAAAAAAAGACATTTTTAAAATTCGTTTTTCTAGAAGTTCATCATATATCAGCGCGCTTTGTATACTGTTTTTGTTCTCAGCTGTATTAGTGGGCAATGTTTTAGTTCATTTACATTACTCTTAAAATACATTTAAAAAGTTCAATCAAAAGAAATGTGCAAGGCCGAAAGACGAGATGATTTGGTGGAGGTTGTTTCATTTGTGTTTCTTTGGGGGTTTTCTGTTTTTCTTTTCGTACTCAGCGAATTGTTGTACAACCAAGGTGGTTTCTTTTCAACAACACTTCTGAATTATCACACAGCCGATTGAGTCTTTAACTTGTTCACTGTCAGCCTTCATTAGTAATCTCCCCATAGAGCTTAAAAGTGTCAGGCTAGGCAGTGATGGGTTGCCAAAGACTGCAAAAATTACGTTCTCCAAAAAAACTTTCTTTTGAAAAATTCTGTTATATTGACACCAAAATGTCACTAGTCAGCTCCTGAGTTCTGCTCATATTTCGGCCCTCTTGGCGTTAATCGACAGGTTTCGGCTTCAATAACTCGCCTTGTGTACACCAACAAACCATTTATCAACGCTGGCCTCGCGGTTTGTTATCTCAGGTCCCTGGTACTCGATTTGCCAACTCCTCTCTCGGTCCAAGACCCCATTTCCAGTACCCTTCAAAAAAAAAATATTAAGGAAACCGATACGGGTGTGGTAAAAATAGAAAATTAATGCTTTTCAAAATGTTAAAAACCATATCATTAATATTACGACTGCCGATTATTAGGATGTGTCCCCCCCCCCCGACTTAATTAATTAGATCCTTCCGGAGGCGTTCCTCCGACCCAGCCTGTCAGGGCTAACCCGGGCTGAGAGGGACGCAAAATCCCATCAGAAAGATCGGGGAAACTCGATAAAACTGCTACCCACTCAGGAATCGAATTCGGGTCTCCTGCGTGCCACAGCGAAGCGCCTACCCGCTACACCACAGACACCAGTCCTATCTCTCAGCAAAACTCTACTGTTAGAACTCTTCAGGTTCAGAAAACAGAGACGGGTATTGTAAAATTAGCAAAATGTTTTTCAGAGATTTATTTCCTTGCTATTATGACAGCAGAGGAGTAAAACACTTCCTATAGAAATATCCATTAAAAAGTCGAGTGTCGATTTGTGTAACTCACAAATATCAATGGACAAATAAAATAATTGTAAAACGCTAAATCAATATTCTTTGAACAAAGAAGTATTATGCATCGAGAATTTTTTTTTATCGTTTCTCTAAACGGTCTAAGATAACTAAAACCGTTCCACTGTAAAAAGATGTTCCATTGTTTCTTTAAGCAATCTAAAAATAACTGTAAACCGTAAAAATTAATGTTCTCTGAACAAAGAAGTATTATGCATCGAGAATGAAATAAAATCGTTTCTCTAAACGGTCTAAGATAACTGTAAAACCATAAAATGTACCATTGTTTCTCTAAACAATCTAAAAATAGGTGTAAACCGTAAAATTAATGTTCTCTGAAGTAAGAAGTAAAATGCGCGTAGAAAAAGAATAATCCGTTTTCTTAGGTATCTAAAATCTATGAAAGAATGCAATAATTGTAAAACCGTAAAATATTCTTTGAAGAAAGAACTATGAATTGAGAAAAAAATGGTTTCTCTTTGCAATGTAAAAGAACTGTAAAGCACTAAAAATATTCTCGGAACAACAAAAAATGAATTCGGGCAGAAAAAGCTTGTCTGGGCAACATAGAAGATTGAATTGAAAATATGCTCGTAATATCATACTATAGAAGAAACAATGGGTTTAGGCAGAATGCGCCCAAAACAAAAAGTGATTGTTTTTTTTTCTGGGCATTCTGGAATTGTGAAAGAAATTATGACAAAGAAAGATGCTTGTTTGAGCAAAGCAGTCGACATAGCAATGTCAAGAGCCGCCTTGTATAGGGGGCGCCTTCATAAAAATGAACATTTAAAGAAACATATTATATACATTATACATATAAAAGGTACGTTTGTATAAAAAAGCAACTGAAAATACCGTCTATACAATTCAATAAAATGAACACCGACTCATTGTCCATGGCAAGATAAACCAAGAGAAAAAAGTAAACTGTACAATAATAAGGATTGCACTGGGCGAGTCACGTGACAATATATTTGTACAATTGGACATCTAAAAATTGAATAATGATACAATAAAAGAACACGTTTAGGAATTTACACTTCTTTCTGGTATGAAGTCTATACATTTGCCTGTCCCTTTCCCATACATGACAACAACAAAAAACATTGCCAATTTTTACAACAAAAATTCTCCCCCCCAAAAATTGACAAATAAATGGAACAATCCGATTTCTGCGATTACGTTATTTCGACGAGCGCCTGATTTCACCTCGATGCCTCACACAGACAGGTGAGAGAAGTAAAGAGTAAAGCTCTCGTTCTTCAGACAGCACGTAAGACAGTGTGGATTATTCTAGAACGTGAGATCAGGTTTCTGAACATTTTATACCTTGACCTTCTCAGCCATCAGACGCCAGTTTCCTCATTGTTTCAGGATGGCAGTGCTCGTTTAGGTTTTTAGTTTGAGAAAAAGTTTTGCGGCTCTGGAAACACAAGTGGGCTATTTTTATCTTATCATTTAATGTAAGTGATCTTACGCCCCCATCAACACAATTGAGCAAACGAGTCATCTAAGAGCCGAAGATTATGGGTATTACTAGAGAGTCGCATACACACAAAAGAAAAGGAGTAGAGATATGGACGATAGATGTTTGGTGGGAAAAGAAGGAGCAAACTACAACTGAGCAACCGCCAAACACCCACATCATAGCAGTGCTCAATAACTTGAAAATAATATATTTCTTGTCTTGCTGAGACATAAGGAGGATAGATGTATGACAGGAAAGAAGGATCAAACCACACCAGAGCACCCGCCAAACGCCCACATCATAGCAGTGCTCAATAACTTGAAAATGTCAATGTATATGTATACATCTAGTGTCGGTGACTCATGTAGTATCGCCATTCTCTCCGTAAAACGACCTGTTTCTCTGACAGCCGTTGGCGCCCACTGGCAGGAAGCTGTACTGTCCGTTAGCCTGGCGGCTCATGGGGCCCGGGCTTGAAACGAGAGACGACCTTGAGAAGCCTTGACCTTGGTCACAGCGGAAATTCGGGGGGCTGTTGTTGTTATTACCTTGACCTTGTGAGAAATGACATGCGTTGGGCGACGGTGGCTTGTCCCCAGGGACGTTGTTGAGGAAGTGGCCATTTGTTTGTTGATGCTGTTGTTGTTGCTGCTGCTGTTGTTGTTGTTGTTGTTGTTGTTTGGGGCTTTCTCTCTCGCCTCCTCCTGCTCCTGCTCCTCCTGCAGTCCCGCCATTACAGCTTCCATTAACGTTCTCATATACCGGTTGCTCGTTGAGAAAGAGGCCTTCACGGAATTCTGGCCCGCTGTGATAATTGTTATTGTAACGAGGACCGGGGATGATATGAGGGTCCGGGCTGTTTCCTTGTGCATGGTGGTGGGCGTGGCTGGTCGATATCCTTACTCGCGTCTGACTTAGGTAGTTATGGTGGTTCTGTTGATGGTGCTGTTGCTGCTGCTGTTGCTGCTGCTGCTGTTGTTGTTGATGATGAGGTGTCTCTCCTACCACAGGGCCGGGGCTTGAACTCACCCCCTCTCCCACTCCTCCTCCTCCCCCTCCTCCTACTCCCCCTCCACCTCCTCCTCCTCCTCCACAAGACGATAAACCATGTAGACCACTATATTCATCAGTCGGCCCAGAAAAAAAACCGTGAGGAACACAAGCTTGTGGTGGGGGTGGTGGTGGTGGTGGTGCTCCGTTGTAGATGCCCGAATACGCCGATGGCTCCAAATTGTGATGAAGCGAGGAATGATGATGAGGATGATGATGATGATGACGATGATGATGAGGATGATGAAGCGGGTGCTGCTCCGGGTGCTGCTGGTGTTGCTCGTACATCATCATGTTCCGAATGGCCTGCTCGTGCATTTCACGACTGTCCATCAAGCGATGGGGGTCTTCGCCGTATTTGCTCTCTCCCAGCGCCAGAGGGTTTCTCAGCGCCGACATCAACCCGCTCCCTATAGAGCCTCCACCGCCTCCGTTAATACCGCCATTGACGACAACACTACCGCTACCACCTGCCGCCGGCGTCTGTCCGCTGGCGTTAGCGCCGACTCCGCTGGCGGGGAACTCTGGCGTGCTCCCCATGAGGTTGTCCACGGTGTTGTTGTCTCCGCGACTTCCGTTTGCGACGGCGTGGATGTCGGCGTTAGGGAGCGTGGAGGTTGACAGGTCGGTGAACTGGGGACTCAACTGGGGGTTGTGG
>NW_004797632.1:145896-147917 GCF_000002075.1 Aplysia californica | reverse complement strand
GAGAGAGAGAGAGAGAGAGAGAGAGATAAAGAGAGAGAGAGAGAGAGAGAGAGAGAGGGGGAGAGAGGGGGAGAGAGGGGGAGAGAGAGGGGGGGCAGCGCGCAGTTCTATAATCGTCATCATCATCATTATCATCTTATTATGTATGTAATGCAGTGTTAATGTGTATTAGTACGGCTTTCAATAGCATTGTATTCGCATCCTACCCGTAAACATACATGTACAATGTGGGCTTTGTTACGTTTGTCCTAAATGGGAGTTCTACCCTATTCTACACTGATGATATGAGCACATCAGTGTCCATGTATGAATCACTTGCTACATCAAACTGTAGGCGTAAGTAGAAGCACTGCTTTGGTACAACCGCAACGTAAAAACTAGGCCACAGACAGCTTTGGACGGCCTTGGAAAGAATGGAGTTTGGATTCCGCAAGAAACGTCAGTGCCGCTCTTTACTGGCGCGTCCTCAAAGAAAGCTTTATCTATGTGGGACGCAGCGGTCTTCATTTGGGGATGAAATTGATTTCACTGCCTCAGGCAGTGCGCTTACGTGAGTGTAAGCGAAAGGCTTTCTCTATATGTTTTCTCTAAAATTGTCTCCTTTCACCTCCTTTCCTGCTCTCAAGCAATGTTCTGTCGTCTGCTTTCGTCTCCTCTTTCTGCCCTCGCCCCCTCACCTCCTTTGCCCCCTGCTCTGGGCTCCTGACTCTTTCTGCAGCCATTCTACTGCTACTCCTTGGCTCTTTCTTATTTATGTCTCTCAGCCACACCCCTGATCTTCTGGAAGGAAAGGTCTACACCTAGTCTTCTTGTACAAGGGTGAAAAATCTCGGAGGTTCTGTATGCAAGTTGCGCACGTTAAAGATCCCTTGGTGGGCTAAAATCGACAAGAGTAGGCTTCGGTTGGCGGGTGCTCTGGTGTGGTTTGCTCCTTCTTCCCTATCAAACATCAATCGTCCTTATCTCTCCTCCTCCTTTTTTCTGTTCGTTACTCTCTTGTAACACCTCTAATCTCCGGCACTTATGTTACCTTATTATGTAGCAAGTGCCGTAAAACTCTTACTAAAGCTAATAAAATCCACACAAAAAACGGTGCACAATACAAAGAGTTTCATAGACAGACATGCAAACAAAAGATATGTGAGGCAGCGAGGCGGAATCAGGCTCTCGTCAATTTTTGGGCATGTAGAGTTATTGGTATCATCTTAGAGCTTGTTCATTTGTCTTGCTTTCAATGAAAAAATTACCTATCCATCTTCAATAGAAGTGGAGATATTTTGGATTGAATGAGGTGAGGGAAACCTGATTTAAGAGTTAAAATCAGCGAGAAATTGGCTGCCAAAGCTTGGTAAATTCCAAAGCTGGAGAGTCCATAGAAACTGTATATTTATATGTTTGTGCCTTTAATCAACGTTTTCGGTGAAATCCCCAAAGGAATGTGTTTATAAATAGATATAAAAGATGCTGAGTCAAAAAACAAAAATTTGATAAAAATTGCTAAGCATGGAGAAAACTGCTGTTTTCACCAATTTCATTATTTTGACGAGAGCCTGATTCCACCACGCTACCTCACATGTGTGTACTTAAAAAAAAAAAACAACCGAAAAAAAAAACAAGTAATCAACAAAAAACAAAACAAGAGACAGTTATACAAAACAAATAGGAAAACAGACAGAAGCACAACAGACAGAAATACAAAAGACAGATAAATATAACAAGGACATGGAAAAATATGAAAAGAACGGACAGATAAACAACACAAACAAGTAAACGTATTGTTCACACGTCTCACCATGCACGCTGCCAGCACCGTTAACTCCTGCACCTCCGCTGGGATTTTTATTTTCTTGGTTACTTCCCTTGACATTGTTGGCAGATTTCTTCAGGCGAGCTCTGTTGTTCTGAAACCACACCTGGAGAGAGATGGAGGGAATGAGTGAATGAGAGATACGGGAAGCTATTGAGGGGGAGAGAGATAGACAGAGAGAGAGAGAGAGGGGAGAGAGAGAGAGAGAGAGAGA